>NW_024068954.1:0-81322 GCF_009389715.1 Phoenix dactylifera | reverse complement strand
TGATTTGGACTAAACCAAATAGGAGCCCTAGATGCCTTTATAAGGCTTTGAAAGGAGGTGCCCTAATGATAAGTGAAGCCCTCACCTCTCATCACGTGGCCACCTCTTCACTTCTCTTTTTCAGCCACCAACAACAAAGGAAAAAAAGGATCTTGGTGGCCTCCTTCTTTCCTCCACCGTTTGGTTCCAATGCAGGAAGAAAGAGGCTGCAGGGGCTTCGTTCCTCTTCTTCTCTTCATCCTTCTTCTTCCTTCCTCCCAAGCACAATCAAGAATTGATTTGAAAACGAGGATATCAGCCATCAAAGTTATCTCTGCAAGGGAGCTAGCACCCCGGGGAGATAGAAAGCTTGGATCGGTTTTCTGCTTCGTGTGATACCGTAGAGACCGGGCACTTGAACGGCTTCAAGCGAACCTTCATCCTAAACCACGATCATCAGTTTGCGGTGATCATCTACCCGCACAAAGGTGAAGATATGATCTTCTAATGTTATTTAAAAGTTTTTAATCCTTATCTATCTTACGAACGGTTTTTAAACAACGTTCATGCGATGAACGGTTGATCCCGCACATGCCTCTTCCGCTGCATCTAAATTTTTGAATTTTCTGCTGGCATGGGCAGGTTCTAACACTACCATGTAAATATTTCAAGCCTATGTCCCATAAGTATGATCCCATTGTTAATTGGACTACTAATTATGCATAGGGAAGATTCAAATGACACTTTAAAGCCCTTGTCACAAAATTGACTTTATACTTAGTAAATTATGTTTTAATCCATTAACTACAATACATTGTCAATAAAATGAGGAGGGTGATATAAAGATTTACCAACGCCAATGATTTGGCCTTTAGCATTGTCTCCAAATATGACTACTCCTCCTTCTTTGATTTCAAGGTAACGAAGTGGCTCTTGTCACGGTCATATGCCTTGAGCAACCGCTATCAAGATACCACATTCTTTTTTGCTCCCGGCTGCAAGGCATACCTACAAATAATCATGTGAAGCTCTTAGGTACCCAAGTTTTCTTGGGTCCTTCTTGGTTAGTGTAGTTGGTTCCCTTAGGAACCCATATTTTGGTTGTGTTTTTACCCTTTACAAATGTGTTCTTATTAGTTTGAATCTTTCTTTGAGTGCAAGATAAGCTTATGTCCATTTTTCTCACAAAAAAAGCATGTTAGGTTTTTCAGTTTTAACATCTTTTGCTTTTACAAAAAAGTTCTTTAGATATATTTGCTGTTTGCAGTTTTGTATCATAATCCGGCTTTATTAAAAACAGCTCTTTGATTGGATAGAATCAAGATTTAATTTTTCCGAGCTATGTGTAAATTTCTGCACACTTGGTTTATACTTGTGTAGCTCATCCTTAAGGTCCAAATTTTCTTTAGCTAATACTTCCTTATCATTTTTAAGAGATTTGACATTTTGTGCAAGTGAAGTATTACTATTGAGTAGGAATTTGACTCTTAGATTTAATTCTCTAATGAGTGTATTTGCAGTTTCATACTCAATGCTAAGTTCTGAAATTTATCCTTTAGGTCAATAATGCTATCATTTTCATAATTTTCTTTTCAATCAATAGGTTTTTAATGTCATCCTTCAGTTTTGATTGGAGGCCTTTAGTTCTTTATTCTTTACTCCTAACATACTACAATCATTCATGAGTTCTTGGAAAGCTTCATATAATTCTTCTAAAGTAAAATCTGTAATTGAGCTTTGACATACCTCATCGTCGTCGAATGCCATGAAGCACAAGTTGGCGGTCTCTTCCTTCTCTTCCTCGGAGGAGGATGTGTCACTATCATCCCAAGGTCGCTTTTAACGCCTTCTTCTTTCCATAGTGCTTCTTCTGTTGAGGGCATTTGGAGCGGATGTGTACCGGTCTCTTGCAATCATAACATATGATTGGGTCTCTTTCTTTTTCCTTTTTCTTTTTCCAATCATTTCTCCCTCCAAAACTTCTTTTTTGGGAAAGGCCTTCTTTCTTCTTATGAATTTTTTGAACTTTCCTTACTATTAAGGCCAAGTCTTCATCTTCACTTCCCTCTTCACTTCCACTGCTTCTTCTTCACAATTACTTGAAATGGCCTTGAGGGCGATTGTCTTCTTCTTTGGCACATCTTCTTCATGGTTGCTTCATTGTGAGCTCATGCGTCATCAATGAGCCCAATAGTTCTTCAAATGCCAAGGTGTTGAGGTCTTTGGCTTCTACAATCGCCGTGACCTTCGCTTCCCAAGTCTTTGGCAAGGACCTGAGAATTTTCCTCACAAATTCTGAATTAGTGTAAAGATTTACCCAAATTTTTAGACCATTAATTATATCAGTGAAGCGTGTGAACATGCATGAAATAGTTTTGTTGGGTTCCATCTTAAATAATTCATATTTGTGAACTAGAATGTTCACTTTAGACTCCTTGACTTGATTAGTACCCTCGTGGGTAACTTCAAGCCTATCCCATATTTCCTTGGCGGAACTACAGGTGGAGACTCTATTAAACTCATTTACATCTAGAGCACCGGAGACGTCTCTGGAACAAGCCGGAGACATCTTGGCTGCCCCTGATCCGTTTTCTTCATCTCAAAAATCTTCAATAAATCCACCGAAAAATACGGGAACATGCCTTGACAATACTTAACAATATTCTTAGTTAAACACCTGAAATGCTCAAGTAATTTGTCAATATAAAGGGAATTATACTCTAGTGTTTTGTATTCATCAAAATCCATTAGGGGGTCAACAGAAACCAATTCACCCCCCCCCCTTTTGGCTTGTCACCTTGGGCAACAAGTGGTATCAGAGCAAGGTGCTCCAATAGTACTTATTGATCTCACAATCAAGAGTTAAAGATCATGACAACCCAAGTGGGATGTTCTATGAGTGAGGGACAATCCACAAATAGACCTCCTCTATTTAATGGCACAAATTACACATACTGGAAAGCTAGGATGAGGATATTCATTCAAGCTTATTATGGTACATTATTACTAGAGGACCTCACACCACCCACACTTAATATAGAGGGCACTATCATACCCAAACCAGAAATAGATTGGAGTGAAAGTGATAGAAGATTAGCACAATTAAATGCAAAAGCAATTAATGTACTTTACTGTTCATTAGATGTAAGTGAATTTAATAGAATATCTACATGCATCTCTGCAAAAGAAATTTGGGACAAACTTGAGGTCACTCTTGAAGGGGACTAATCAAGTTAAGGAGTCAAAAATAAACATATTAGTACATAAGTATGAATTGTTTAAAATGGAATCCACTGAGTCCATAACTGATATGTTTACTCGTTTATTGAAATTATAAATGGGCTTAAGAGTTTAGGAAAGTCTTATACTAACTCTGAATTGGTGCGAAAAATTCTCAGGTCTCTACCAAGAGTTTGGGAGGCCAAGGTAACTGCAATTCAGGAAGCTAAGGACCTCAACACACTGCAATTAGAGGAACTTCTAGGATCACTCATGACCCATGAGTTGACCATGAGGCAAAATTCAGAAGATGAGGTCAAGAGAAGAAAGACCATTGCCCTAAAGTCTACCACCCCTAAACAACAAACTGAGTCGGAAGATTCAGATGATGATGATGAACTTGATGAAGAAGGAATGGCTATGCTTGGAAGAAAATTCAGAAAATTTATGAGAGGTAAGAATAGATTTCATAAAAAGAAACCCTTCTTCAAAGGTAGCTCAAGCAAAGAAAAGGGTAAGGACAAAGAAAAGAAAAAGAATCACCTATTTGTTATGAGTGTAACAAGCCCGGGCATTATAAGATAGATTGCTCGGAATTAAAGTGGATGGCAAGAAAACTGAAAAAGAAGAACTTCATGGCTGAATGGAGTGAAAGTGAGGAGTCAAGTTCGGAAGAGGAAGATCATCAAGAGACGGCCCAAATATGTCATATGGCCAATGACGATGAGGTAGATTCTGAACTTGAATGTGATTTTACTGTTGATGAATTACATGATGCATTTTTAGAACTCATGGAAGAACATAAAAAACTAATCAATAAAAATAAAGTTCTGAATGAAGAAAATCAATCTCTTATCAAAGATAAGTTAAAACTATCTCATAACTATGAAACATTAAGTAGGAAACTCACAAATGAAACCAAGAATCTAATTGCTGAAATGTCAAGTTAAAAGAAGATGCTGAAAAATATAAATCCTTAGTAGATAAGTTTACACTTAGTTCTACTAAATTAAATATGATTCTTGATTGTCAAAAAGCTGTATATGATAAAGCTGGATTAGGATATAAAATAAATAGAAAACAAAAAATACTTAAAGAACATTTTTGTAAAAGCTAAAAATGAAAATATTACTTGTCATTGCTGCAATAAATTAGGACATAAAGCATATGAATGTAACTATAGAAAGTCCAGTCAAAACAAATTGAGTAATAATCATAAGCTTAAATTCAAGAAAGTTTGGATTCCAAAAGGAACATCAAGTAATAACCCTAAAGGACCCAACATAGTTTGGGTACCTAAAGCTCTTTCTTGATCTTTATTGCAAGGGTGTCTTGCAGCTAATAAAGTGGAAAAACGATGGTATCTAGATAGCAGCTGTTCAAGACACATGACCGGTGACGTAGATCAATTTGTCACCTTGGAATCTAAGAAGGGTGGAGTAGTAACCTATGGAGACAATGGAAAAGGGTATATCATTGGAAAGGGTAAAATTTTCATTACTCCATCTACTTTCATAGAAAATGTCTTATTAGTTAAGGGTTTGAAACATAACCTACTTAGCATAAGTCAATTTTGTGATAAAGGGTTTAAAGTCACATTTGAAGCATCAGTATGCATAATCACAAATCCTAAAGATAATAGCATTGTACTTATAGGACAAAGGCAAAGAAATATTTACATGGTAGATCTTCATGATTTAGGCAAGAAAAATGGATTATTCTTAATTACTAATGAAGAAAAGAAAAATGAAACAAGTTGGCTTTGGCATCGTAGACTAGGACATGCTAGTATGGAATTAATATCAAAACTAGTCAAGAAGGAATTAATAAAAGATGTGCCAAAATTAATTTTGAAAAGGACAAAATCTGTGGACCATGCTCATTAGGAAAATAAACTAAATCATCCTTCAAATCAAAGAATATAGTATCAACAACTAGGCCTTTTGAACTCATACACATGGATCTATTTGGACCCACTAGAACTGCGAGTCTAGGAGGAAAGAAGTATGGACTAGTTATTGTAGATGATCTTTTAAGATATACATGGGTTTCATTTTTGGCACATAAGAATGAAACATTTTCAGAATTCTTGAAACTTTATAATAATATCATAAATGAAAAGAAGCTCACCTTAGTAGCAATTCGAAGTGATCATGGTACTGAATTTGAAAATCAACACTTTAAAGAATTTTGTAATAAAAATGGTATCTCACATCAATTTTCAGCACCTAGAATGCCTCAACAAAATGGGTTGTTGAAAGAAAAAATAGGATATTGGCAGAAATGGCACGCACGATGTTGTGCGAATCAAATCTTCCAAAGTACTTTTGGGCTGAAGCTATAAGCACTGCTTGCCATATTCTAAATCGGGTTTTAATACGACCAATAACCAAGAAACTCCTTATGAACTTGGAAGAATAAGAAACCAACTGCTAAATATCTTAGAGTATTTGGATGTAGATGTTTCATTTTAAACAATGGCAAGGAGGATCTAAGTAAATTTGATGCCAAGTCAGATGAAGGTATCTTCTTAGGATACTCCACATCTAGCAGGGCATACAGAGTATTCAATAAAAAAACTCTTGTAGTCGAAGAGTCAGTTAATATCATATTTGATGAGTCTGATAGTGAGTCTGCTAGAAAAGAGAATATTCTTGATGATGATACAGGAATTATTAACTTTGAAAAGTTGAATATTGATGACGTGCCAATTCAAGATAAGGGAGATGATTGCGTGCCACCACAATCTCAAAACTTGCCAAAGAAATGGAGGTATGCATATGGACACCCTAAAGACTTAATCATTGGTGATCCATCTCAAGGGGTAAGAACTCGATCCTCTCTTAGAAATTTAAATGATTATCTTGCTTTTGTTTCACAGTTAGAACCTAAGACTTATGAAGAAGCTGAAAAGATACCAATTGGATAAATGCCATGCAAGAAGAATTAAATCAATTCAAAAGAAGTAATGTATGGACATTAATTGAAAGACCAAAGCATAACTCTGTAATTGGAATAAAATGGATCTTTAGAAATAAATTAGATGAAAATGGGTTAGTTATAAGAAATAAAGCTAGACTTGTAGCTAAGGGATACAATCAAGAAGAAGGGATAGATTTTGATGAAACATTTGCTCCTGTAGCTAGATTAGAGGCTATTAGATTACTTCTAGCTTTTGCATGTTTCATGGATTTCAAATTATATCAAATGGATGTAAAAAGTGCATTCTTAAACGGTTTTATAGAGGAAGAAGTATATGTAGAGCAACCCCCTGGTTTTGAGAATCATGAATTGCCAAATCATGTGTTTAGATTACATAAGGCATTATATAGATTGAAACAAGCACCTAGGGCTTGGTATGATCGATTAAACAAATTTCTACTAAAAAATGACTTTAGTAGAGGAAATGTAGATAAAACACTGTTTCTCAAAAGAAAGGACGAAAATCTATTAGTGGTACAAATATATGTAGATGACATAATCTTTGGTGCCACAAATGATACTCTTTGCAAAGAATTTGCTGATTTAATGCACGGAGAATTCGAAATGAGTTTGATGGGAGAACTAAGTTTCTTTCTAGGATTACAAATCAAACAAACTAAAGAATGTATCTTCATTCATCAAACTAAGTATACAAAGGAAATACTAAAGAAGTTTGGGAATGAAAATCATATGGGAGTAGGCACTCCAATGAATCCTACTAGTAAGCTAGATAAAGATGAGAAAGGAAAGAGTATTGATATTAAGCTTTATAGAGGACTAATTGGATCCTTGCTCTACCTTACTGCTAGTAGACCAGACATCGTGTTTAGTGTAGGAATATGTGCTAGATACCAATCAGATCCTAAGGAGTCACATTTAAGTGCTGTTAAAAGAATCCTTAGATATTTAAGAGGAACTACGAACATAGGATTATGGTACTCAAGAGACTCCTGTCTAGATTTGCTTGCATACTCAGATGCTGATTTTGCTGGATGCAAATTAGATAGGAAGAGCACTAGTGGAACATGTCAATTCTTAGGAAACAACTTAGTATCATGGTTTAGCAAAAAGCAGAATTCAGTGGCACTGTCAACAGCTGAAGCTGAATATATAGCTACTGGCAGTTGTTGTGCTCAAGTACTATGGCTTAAGCAACAACTAGAGAACTATGGAGTTAAGCTAGATAACATTTCTATTAAGTGTGATAATACTAGTGCCATCAACCTCACTAAAAATCCGGTTCAACATTCTAAAGCCAAACACATAGAAATAAGATATCATTTTATTAGGGATCATGTGCAAAATGGAAACATATGTATTGAGCATATATGCACTGAAAAACAATTAGCTGACATATTCACAGAACCCTTGAGTGAAGATAGATTCTGCACGCTAAGGAGGGAATTAGGCATATGTGATCCTTTTTATTGAAGAGATATAAAAGGGAGCAAGCAGTCTCATGATACATTCCTCCCATTTCTAAAAACCCATGAAACATGAGTCAAACTTGTAATCTATAGATTCCTTACTCATGTATCATTGTTCCAGAAAGAATTTGTAAGGATTGGAAGCAAGAAAAATTTTTAGAAGCGAAAAGGAAGAGAAAGAAAAAATTTCTGAACTTGAGTCGACCCAATCCAGAATAGGGTCGACCCAACGTTGAGTCGACCCAAGAAAATTCTTGAGTCGACCCAACGTCGGGACCCCACTATTAAAAGGGGGACCCGTGAGCTATCTAGGGCACTGTTTACCCTTTGTCCTCTTCCAAAAACCCTATTCCCCACTCTCCAATCTTCTCCAATCATCTCCAAACAGTAGATTACTTCAAAATCTTGGAGAAATGGGACCCAAAAGAGCCATAGCCAAGCGATCCGGGAGAGTCTCACGGATCCAACGTGCGGAAAGAGAAGCTACGAAGCCATCTACAGTGTCTCCACAAGGTGAGACACGTGTAGAGCCACCTCCTCCTCCCTCCCCTTCAGTACAACTTGCAAAGTTTGCGGGAAGACCGGTTACAACGGGGAGAAGGATCCATTCCGAGTTCTTTGATCAAGAAGGGTTCCGTTTGGGGGAATGGATCCGAAGGCAAGGTTGGGAGTATCTTTGCTCCCTAGATGTGGTGATATACCCGGGACTAGTTCGGGAGTTCTATGCCTTCCTCAAAACTGGGATGGGAGGGATCATATCGGAAGTTCGAGGAGTTAGGGTTCGAGTTTTCGAAGAGAGTTTGAGTGAGTTGCTTCATCTTCCCTGCGAAGGAGCAACTCCAGAAAAGCCAGAAAACAAGTTGAGAGCCCTGCAGTTAATTCTTGAGAATGAAGACTTCGACTTCTCGGAGCAGGTTATAGCGAGCTCTCTTTCTGCAGAGATAAGGTTGTTGCACAACATCATTGATAGGATTCTATTTCCGAAGAGCGGGAGATTTGATCTCATTACAGAGCGAGATCTAGTAGTGATGGAGCATATTATTCAGGGTATTCCCCTGAATCTCCCGGCCATGATACTGAGGCAGATGAGGAAGGTGATATGCAACTCCAGAGTATCTCTGCCTTATGGTATGATACTCACCTTGATCTTCCGACAGCACGACATATCTGTCGAGGGGGAGATCTCCAGGCATTTGCTTCATACTGATACATACACTGCACGATCACTTATTCGCATGGGCTATGAGAAAGTGAACGGGCAGTGGGTTCGTACTGGAGCAGGGATTCAGGATGATGCACCAGAGGGTGATGCACCAGATATTGGAGACCCTATCCCTGAGGATGAGGAGCATATGGATCATCCTACTGCACCTTCAGAGGCTGGACCATCGTCATCTGTTCCTGCGGGAGACACAGATGCGTTCTGGAGTAGGATGACTGAGCTTATGTCAGCTCAGACGAGGACTATCACTGATGGGCTGACGAGCCGACTAGATATCATGTCTGCTGAGATCAGTGATTGAGAGAGCAGATAGGAGCTATATGGAGAGAGAGAGAGACTCATGGACCATCTGTGCCACAGGCTGCTGAGTCAGAGATTTCGGCATAGAGTCATCCAGCTCACCGTGCTCCACGCCAGACTCAGTCTCATCAGGCTCGACCTCCCCTCGCCACTTATACTAAGAGGATGAGGACTAGATCACAGCCATTAGATACTCCCTAGGCTGATATTAGTATTTCTGTTTAGAGCCTAGGATATGTATCTAGTTCTCATATGTATTTTGTGTTGATCATGTACTTTAAACTTTGATTGAGGAACATTGTATTTATTTTTGTTTTTGGCATTAATTGTACTAAAATGTTCCTATTTTGATCAATGAAGTTTAAATATTTGTTAATTATTGTGTATATTCCCATGCACCTATTTGATGATAATAAAAAGGGGGAGAAGTAAGGAAAGACAAATAAGTTGTGTAAGAAAGAGAAATAAGTTGTCAAACAAGTTGAAAATTATAATAGGAAAGCATATACATTTAAGGGGGAGCAATTTGTAACAATGAAAATGATCAAATCTAAAATTTCTATTGAATTTCAGAATTTGGCACATAGAATTTCAGAATTTGGCACATACCTTTCACACCTCGATACATAATCTGAAACTCATGCTTTATCTCAAATTTTTGAAGTTTCATCTTTAATGAAATATAAAAGAAAGGGGGAGCAATTCAAAAAGTCAAATAGGAAAATATTTGGATAAAATAGGGGGAGACTTCACTCTCATATTTGAAAAGCTGAAATTCAGCAACTTGAGCCCTTTTAAAACTGATTTTAAGATAAGTATCAATAGGCTCATACTCTATATTTTGTAATCATCAAAAAGGGAGAGATTGAGGATGATAGTGTTATTTTGATGATTAACAAACAATAATCAAGAGTATGTTACAAGTTAATTCGATACTTCATTTATAAGTCTGTTACTCTCAGTATATTTGTATAAATGTATTTCATTATTTATTTGGATGAATCTAACCTTGAGTTGCAGCAAAGTGTGGATTGAGTCGACCCCAAGGATGATTGGGTCGACCTCGGCACATCAAGAAAGCATCTGGCACACTTCTGCAAAAATGGCATGGATGAACAGTAGTTGGGTCGACCCAAGGAAAGCATGAGTCGACCCAAACCTCAAGCCTCTCAAAGACTCAAGAAAACAGTTCTCTGGAAACACTGAGAGGGTCGACCCAAGAGGAAGTTGAGTCGACCCAAGCTTGAGTCGACCCAAACACTGAGAGGGTCGACCCAAAGGCAATGACAGAATACATGACAGAAAAGATTTTCTGGAAATCCTGAGAGGGTCGACCCAAGTAGAAGTTGAGTCGACCCAACTGAACCTTGAGTCGACCCAAAGAAATGTTGAGTCGACCCAAGTGAAGGAAGGCTGAATTGCAAGTTTCTGTGGTTCTGAGAGGGTCGACCCAAGGAAAGGTTGAGTCGACCCAAGTGAAAGTTGGGTCGACCCAAGGACAGGTTGAGTCGACCCAAACACGGGCAGAAGCATAACGGCTAGTTCTGCAGAAGTACTTTTTGTCCTTCCAACAGTGAGTAACGGCTAGTTTTTGAATTCTAACCATTGGGGCTTGTCCAATGGATGAAGGAAACTATTTAAAGTGGCACTATTCATCAGAGAGAACATCCTTTTGCAAAATATCAAAGAGTACACAAGAAAGACAAAGTGCCCTAATCTTCTTCATCCAAGTGCTTCATTCAAGAGTCAAAAGAAAGTGGTTGAGCAGATTCAAAGAGTCATTAAGAGCTCCATCCATCCTTGAAGAGTGAAGCATCCTTGACAAAGAAGAGAGAAGTCACATCAAGCAATAACTATTCTCTAAACTCTTCTTTGTAGATTATATTGTTATATTTGCTCATCTAGGAGCTTAAATCTTCTTACTTTGGTTATTAAACTCCTTGTAAAGGTTAGTTGGTTAGCCCGCAAAACCAACGGTATAGGTTGATTGGTGAACCCGTAAAACCAATTGTAAAGGTTCGTTGGTGAGCCCGAAAAACCAACATAGGTTCGTTGGTGAGCCCGTAAAACCAACATAGGTTTTTGGTGAACCCGAAAAACCAAAGTGTAAAGGTTTTTGGATTATGAGCCCGGAAAACAATCCAACTGTAATCCGCGGGATTATAGTGAATTTCCAAGGGGTCGCTTGGGGAGTGGACGTAGGTGCTTAGGAGAGCACCGAACCACTATACTTCTTGTTGTTTGTATTGTGATTTGTTTTAATTCCACTAACTCATCAATTAACATAAGTAAGATAGTTAAAATCAAGAGAAACCAATTCACCCCCCCTCTTGGCTTGTCACCTTGGGCAACAAGGTACAAAGCAAGGTTGGTTGTGAAAGGCTTCCAACAGAAGGAAGGTATCGACTACACTGAGATTTTCTCTCCGGTGGTCAAATATTCAACAATTAGAGTGATTCTGAGTATTGTGGCAGCAGAAAATCTATATTTGGAGCAGTTGGATGTTACGACTGCATTTCTCCATGGAGAGATTGATGAAGACATCTACATGCAGCAACCTGTCGGCTTTGCAATCCCTGGCAAGGAGAACCTTGTATGTAAGCTAAAGAGAAGTTTGTATGGTTTAAAACAGGCCCCGAGGTTGTGGTACAAAAAGTTCGATGCATTCATGATCAGCAATGGTTTTGCAAGATGTCAAGAAGATCATTGCTGTTATCTTAAGGTACTTGATGGTAGTTTTTTCATCTTACTCTTGTGTATTGACGACATGTTGATAGCCGGACCGAACCTACAAGAGATTGAAAGATGGAAGAAAGAACTATCAAGGGAGTTTGCAATGAAAGACATGGGTGCAGCAAAACAGATGCTTGGGCTGAGGATTGAAAGGGATAGGGTGGCTGGAACACTGAAGCTTTCTCAAGCTAACTACATTGATAAGGTGTTGAATAGATTCAATATGACAGAAGCAGATCCTATGAAGACACCTTTGGCGAGCCACTTTAAACTTTCAAAAGAGCAATCACCCAAGGATGATGAGGAGCTGAAGAAGATGTCAAGGGTACCATATGCTTTAGCCGTAGGCAGCTTGATGTATGCTATGATATGCACGAGACCGACATTGCACATACAGTGGGAGCTGTGAGCAGATACATGGCCAATCCGGGTAGACAACATTGGGAGGCTGTAAAGTGGATCCTAAGATATTTGAAAGGTACCAGAAATGTAGGCTTGTGTTATAGAAAAGGCAGTCAAACACTACAATGTTTTGTGGATGCAGACCTAGGAGGTGATACTGACACTAGAAGAAGCACCACAGGGTATGTTTATACTGTAGGCGGGACAGCAGTGAGCTGGTTCTCACAACTGCAAAAGATCGTTGCTCTTTCGACAACTGAGGCAGAATATGTTGCCATTACAGAAGCCAGCAAGGAGATGATTTGGCTGCAAAACCTTCTGAAAGAGCTGGGCAGAGAACAGAACTGTAGTGTACTATTATGCGACAGTCAGAGTGCTATTCACTTAGCTAAGAACCCAATGTTTCATGCGAGAACGAAGCAGATACAGTTGAGATATCACTTCATCAGAAAGTTGCTAGAAGATGGCAGTTCGTTACTTGAGAAGATTCAAGGAGTAAAGAATTCAGCTGATATGTTGACTAAGACAGTCACTACAGAGAAATTGAGGCGATGCATGGCCTCAATTGGCCTCCAAAGATAGTTGAATGGAGGTGCCGCACAGAGAATACATATCAAGATATGGAAGTTTGTTTATTTTTAAGATAGATGCACGACTGGATGTATCAGTCTTCAAGTGGGAGAGTTGTTGGGTTGTGGAGCCGGATCCATTCCTTTTTTTTCTAGACCCCTATGTGCACTATGGTGGTGGAGGATCAAGGAAAGACAAGCCGGAAAGAGTTCGAGAAGATTTAGAGTTGAATCAGTAAAGAAAAAAAATCTTCAGCATGGTCCGGAGTCAACTCTAGCAGACTTGGAGTCGACTCTGGCACGCAGGTAGACTTGGCACAGTTTTTTGGAGTCGACTCTAGCAGACTTGAAGTCGACTCCCCAGTGTTGGAGTCGACTCGAGAACTCCAGGAGTCGACTCCCACAGGTAGACAGAGAGGGATTTTCTGTGGATTGTTGCCGAGTCGACTCGCAGAATTGTGGGAGTCGACTCGAGCACGATTTTCACGCGAGGCTGAGTTATGAACCGGGTCCTAGCCAAGGTTTTTGAGCCCTAATCAAAGTAAGAGATTGGAAGGTATATATAGACCTCTTGAGGGACACGAGAGATATGTTGCAACCTAGAGAAACCCTAGAACTCATCAACGAGAGGTTCCAAAAGTAGATCCTTTGTGTGCATCAGGAAGACGACGTGTTGCTCGTCTTGAGAGAGATTGTTTGCTATGAGAAAGAGAGTTTGTTCTCTTCTTTTGAATCTCTGTAACTTCCTTTGATCATATAGTGAAATATTGATCTGTGCGGCTGTGGACATAGGAGCAAGAGACTCCGAACCACATAAACTTGAGTGTCTTGTGCGTTTGCTATTGTTTTTGCCATGTTCCTTTTTCTCCTACTATCCTTTATATTCCGCAATCGTAGGGTTGATCCCTAACACTATTCCCACAGCAAGGCCTTCACCAACTATTATTCCCTTTAGGCAAGGTCTATACCAAGTTACTATAATCCACTGGCAGGGGTTGTATGCCGAGTTACTATTACCCACTGGCGGGGGTCATAACCAACTATTATTTTCCGTTGATAGGGTCAATACCAAGTTACTATTACCCACCGGCGGAGGTCGTATGCCTTACTATTACCCACTGGCAGGGGGTGTATGCTGAGTTACTATTACCCACTGGTGGGGGTCATATGCCGAGCTACTATTACCACTGGCGGGGGTTATACATAGCAATTTAAGAGTTCACAAAACATATCATGCTTTTCATAAGCTTTACTTCATAAGTACATTGAAAAATTGAATAATGGCATCATAATATACAAAAATCTATGGTCATGCTGCAAACTTCATTTTTCCATGCATCTTTTTACATCATTATAAATCATGTGTACATAATAATAATCATGATGGATGCTATTTATCCAAAATTATGCGACATTTGCTAACATATGCTTGATCCTAATTTTGAAAAAATTTATATAATATGCATTTTCATATCCAAATAATTTCATGTATTTGAAAACAATAAGATTGTGTCAGGGTCGCTTACCTCAATTTGCTCACCAATTTCTAGGTTTAGATGGCAATTCTCCAATACCTAGCAATATAATCAAATTACATGTTACTTGCATGTTCAATTTCTATTTATTTATATTTTTTTCTTAATTAACCCATTTGCAGCCTGTCCATAAGGCTCAATTTCATTTTCGGATTCCTAACCTGGTTCAATTTCAATTTCTTGTTCAGGTCTAGTCAAATTCCTGATTCAGGTCAAACCAAATTTCTGGTTCAGGTCTGACCCAAATTTCTGGTTCAGATCTCATCAAATTTCTGATTCAGGTCTAACCAAATTTCTGGTACTAATCGAGTCAGCTTTCTGGTTTAGGTCTGGGCTTATTTACCTTCTGGTTCAGGTCTGACCTAGTTGCCCGGTTCAGATCTAACCCAATTATCTTCTCTAGGCCCATTTGCATTCAGGTCTAGAACTTAATTAATTTCGAAAATAGGCCCTTTGCCTGATTCAACCATTGAGCCCATTTATATTCAGGTCCCGTGACTTAATTAGCTAATTTACAATTAGACCCTATTAGTTTTAGCTAATTTAAAGGCAAACTTTGACTCAGCCCATGTAGCTTATATTTAATTTAACCCTTCTAATTCAAATTTGGGCTCTTCAAGCCAAGTTTAGTTTTGAGTTCAAAACTACTTGGCTTGGACCGAGCCCAATTTGATTACATGCCTATTTTAATAATTCGGCCCGTGGCCCATTAAGGTCCTTTCTTCCACACTAAAAGATTTCTGGTTTTAGATTGGGTTATTGGGCCTTGAATCTAATAACCCAATTTCACATTTAGGTGCAACTATGGTCCATGTAATTTCTCCCTTAAAATTGCCTGGCCCACCATTTTTTTTCTTTCTTTTCTTTTCCTTTTCTTTTCTTTCTTTCTTTCTCTTTTTTTTCTTTTCTGTTTTTTTTCTTCTTCTTTTCTTTCCTTCTCTGTTTCTTCCCGAAACTTCCCCTCTCTCCTTCCTTTTCTTTTTCTTTTCTTTCCTTTTCCTTCTCTGTTTCTTCCCGAAACCTCCCCTCTTCCTCTTTCTTTTTCTTTCTTCTTCTTCCTTCTTCTCTCCAGAAACTTCTCCCGATTCCCTTCTTCTTCCTCTCCTTCTCTCTTTTTCTTCCTCCCCTTCTTTCTTCTCCCACGGAGGGGAGATCGGACTCGGGGAGGGCCCGAGCAGTAGCCGGTTGCTGAGTTACGCCCCATTTGATGCGACGTTCGTAGCGAAATTCGAATGAAACGTCATTCATCATATGAACACGCCTCGGATCGTAGAATTCAAAAATTTTTCTAGATTCAAATTCAGAAGATCTTTGAACTCATTAAGGAGGGAAGAGTAGGATCTGAGGAGGGTTGATTAAGATTCATAAAATTCAAACAAAAATCAGAAGATCTCATCTTCAAAAATTCTGCATGTATAGAAGACCGCAGTCTGATGATCTTTCTAGGTTTCTGGTTAAGCCGCACAAGTATCCGGTCTCTACAGGTATCCACACGAGAATCTAATCATCTGAGATAAGGTCGTACCGGAGTGCTAGCTCCTTGCAAAGATCTTTCATGACTATCAAAAGAGATGGAAAAAATTCTGCAACGTACCTCTTTGAAGAAGAACGCTTTCTTCTTCAACCTTGCTCGTAATGGAGGAAGATGAGGGATGAAGCTTTAAGCGTGGATCTTTCTTGCCTTGCTCCCGTGGATGAAGAGGAAGACGAGGTCCCCTTGCTGCCATGGAGAAGGAAGAAAGAAGAGAGGGAGAGAGGAGGCGTGGGGGTCTAGGATAGTTAATTCAATGCACATGCCTCCCCTTTTATAGATTGGGTTTAGGGCTTCTCCTATTCTTATTAGGAGTATGGGACTATTATCCACCCTTGGATTAATGCTAAGTGTCCAATCCTTGTGCTCATAGATGCATGACATGTATCCACTTAATCAATTGATTAATTTTCTAATCACATTAGGACTCCTAATCTTATTAAGAGAATTAATTGATTTGGGAGCATGCATCCTACGACGCCATGTGGACTTTAAAGTCCGCATAGTGTGAACATGACTTAAGTCATATTCATCCTACGATGACATGCGGTCTTTAAAATCCATACAAACCTTGGTTTAATCAAATTGACCCAATCATAAACCTAAATCAATTTGGGTCGAACCCAATTTGATTTGACCCATTAATTCAGCCCAATTGCAATCCAATTGCAATTAATTAGACTTAATTCTTCTTCCATTAACTCACTAACACTTAGTGGGTTAATTCAATTACCAATTATATCGATAATTGACTTCAATTGAGATTCTAAATCACAATTATGATAGTCTGACTAAATAAATCCTCTATATGTGTGATCCCGTAGGTTCTATAATGACTGGTAGTAAGATATATTGAGATCTCCATCTCAATATCACTAAAACTCCTTTCAGTGGACTGAAACGATTTCAGTTTTACTCTCAGGGTTCACTGATCACCAAGTGAATGCCTTCGAGTCTCACAATCCATTATTAACACCTAGTAGTATATGGTGGCAACTCAGCAGAATGAAATGTCTGAACCTCTAGGTGCAGTTAGCATATGATACAGTTCTTCTATTATGGATCTCGACGTGACGGAGGTTATGGATATCTCGTCAAACCCTATCATCTGTCATATGTTAAATTTATACGACTTCCAGTTCGAGATATGAAAAACTCTTTTTCCAAAATACCTAGCCAGGAATTTATCGAACTCAGTCCCATAAATCACATAGGATCACTCCTAATCTAGCAAGGTCGATAGATCCCATCTAGATGCAACCCTATTCCAAAATGAACCTACTGTAGCCAATCTACACTATAAGGATTCGAATGGCTAGGGTCCAAGTTCATATGCTCGTTAAATTACAGCAACCTCACAGTGAATAGCTGAGGCATCACAAGTTAAAGGACCAGTCATACAACTGCAGCATAAGTAGTTACTGACGAGTGAATAGACATTCATGTGACTACTATCTTTGGTCACGCTCAGTACCTTGTTCTCTAACAAGTACTTGTATAATCATTCCAGTGTCTCTACACCGTGGACTCGAGACTCATCCATCTGACTAAGTGATCTGTGCACTAATCTCAGTGGATCGATCACCGTCCCTCGTGATGGATCCATCGATCCGGAGCATTTAGAAATTAATCTCTAATGTCACATGCCTCAAATTTTCAACTCCTTGAGAATATATGTCATTATCTATTAATTTCTTGGATGATTCATGGATACACACAAACATGAATGAAAAATAAATTGCCCAATCTTATTTATTAATAAGAGTCAAATTACAAATTTGTGCCCCAGATTACAAATATACGTCAGCCACGTTGGCTTCTAGGGCATACTTCTAACAATCTTCCACTTGCACTAAAGCCAATCAGACATATATTTAAGTCCCATTTTCTCTAGATTGACTTCTAATTTCTTCTGACTCAGCTGCTTAGTGAACGGGTCCGCCACGTTATCAGTGGAGTCTACTCTCTGCACCTCTACATACTTCTTTTCAAGGTAGTTGCAAATTAGATGAATAGCCGCTCTATGTACTTGGACTTCTGGTGAGACCTCGGCATCTTAGCTAGTGCTATGGCGCCGTTGTTGTCGCAGAAAAGAGTTATGGCATCTGATGACATGACTCCTAGCTCTTCGACAACCTTCTTGTACCAGAACGCTTCCTTCGCAGCATCGATGCAGCAATGTACTCTGCTTGCATGGTAGAATATGCAATAATTGGTTGCTTGGTACTCTTCCAATTTACCGATCCTTCATTGCATAAGAATACATATCCTGATTGAGGATGATAGTGGTATTTTGATGATTAACACAACCATTGAGGGAATATCTAATTAAATACTATAAGTTAACATGATACATCATTACTGAGTTCGTCACTCTCGGTACATTAGAAGAATGAGATCAAGATGTATTTCAGTGATTAATAATGAGATAAAATTTGCGATAGAAAAGAGATAGTGAATTCTAAATTCTAATTCGGCAAAGTTTTAAGTGAAACGTACTCTTAAGGGGACAATAATAATTTTCATTGTTAAGAGTATGTAGCGCTACCATGGCATACATTCAAAATTGCTTGAAGTATATTTCATTGATTATATGAATGAATCTAACCTTAAGTTGCAGCAAAGTATGGAATGAGTCGATCCCAAGATTGGTGGAGTCGACCCCGGCACATCATGGAACCATCAGGCACAGTTCTGCAAAAATGGCACGGATGAACATTAGTTGAATCGACCCCAAGCTTACTTGAGTCGACCCCATCTTGAAGCCTCAAGAAAACAAGTCTCTGGAATTTACTGAGAGGGCCGACCACAACCTTCCTTGGGTCGACCCTAGATTGAGTCGATCCTAGGAATGCTTGAGTCGACCCCAAGGCAGTGTCGTTCAATGCTGTCTCTCTAGAAACTCTGAGAGGGTCGACCCTAATGGAACTTGAGTCGACCCCAAAAAGTGTTGAGTCGACCCCAGTGAAAAACGGCTGAAATATAAGGTTCTGTGTTTCCTGAGAGGGCCGACCCCAATGTAGCAGGAGTCGACCCCAGTGAAAATTGGGTCGACTCCAGTGAAAGTTGAGTCGACCCCAAGTTTGATGAACAGTGGTTTGAGTCGACCACAGGAAAGTTTGGGTCGACCCCAGCACGGGCAGAAGCATAACGGCTAGTTCTGCAGAAGTACTTTTTGTCCTTCCAACAGTAAGTAACGACTAGTTTTTGAAATCTAACCAATGGAGGGTGTCCAATAGATGAGGAAAACTATTTAAAGTGACACTATGTATCAGAGAAAACATCCTTTTGCAAAATATCAAAGCTCACACAAGAAAAACAAGAGCCCTAATTTTCTTCATCCAAGTGCTTCACTCAAAGAGTCAAAAGGAAGTGGTAGAGCAGATTCTAAGGAACATTAAGAGCTTCATCAACCCTTGAAGAGTGAAGCAATCTTGACAAAAGAGAGAAGTCTCATCAAGCGATAACTATATTCTAAACTCTTCTTTATAGCTTATAATTGTTATATTTGCTCATCTAGGAGTTTCAACTTCCTTTTTCTTTTTAATCACCTTGTAAAGGTTTGTTGGTGAGCTCGTAAAACAACGATGAAGGTTTGTTGGTGAGCCCGTAAAATCAACGGTGTAGGTTTGTTGGCGAACCCATAAAACCAATTGTGAAGGTTCGTTGGTGAGCCCGTAAAACCAACATAGATTCTTGGTGATTCCGGAAAACCAAAGTATAAAGATTTTTGGATTGTGAGCTCGGAAAACAATCCAACTGTAATCCGTGGGATTATAGTGAATTCCCAAGGGGTCGCTTGGGGAGTGGATGTAGATGCTTAAGAGAGCACCGAACTACTATACTTCTTGTGTGTTTGCATTGTGTATTGCTTTAACTTCACTCAATCATCAATTGACTCAATTAAGATAGTAAAAAAATTTAGAGAAACCAATTCACCCCCCCTCTTGGCTTGTCACCTTGGGCAACAAGTGGTATCAGAGCAAGGTGCTCACATAGTATTTGTTGATCTCACAATCAAGAGACAAAGATCATGACAACCCAAGTAGGATGTTCTATGAGCGAGGGGCAATCCATAAATAGACCTCCTCTGTTTAATGGCACAAATTACACATACTGGAAAGTTAGGATGAGGATATTCATTCAAGCTCTAGATTATGATTTGTGGAATATGATAATTAGAGGACCACACACACCCACAATTAGTATAGAGGGCACAATCATTCCCAAACCAGAAATGGATTGGAATGAGAGTGATAGAAGACTAGCACAACTAAATGCTAAAGCAATTAATGTACTTTATTGTTCACTAGTTGTAAGTGAATTCAATAGAATATCTACATGCATCTCCGCAAAAGAAATTTGGGATAAACTGAAGGTCACACATGAAGGAACTAATCAAGTCAAGGAGTCAAAAATAAATATATTAGTACATAAGTATGAGTTGTTTAAAATAAAATCCACTGAGTCCATAACTGAAATGTTTACTCGATTCATGGAAATCATAAATGGGCTAAAGAGCTTAGGAAAGTTTTATACTAACTCTGAACTAGTGCGAAAAATTCTCAGGTCTCTACAAAGAGTTTGGAAGGCCAAGGTAACAGCAATTCAAGAAACAAAGGACCTCAATACAGTGCAATTGGAAGAACTTCTAGGATCACTCATAACCCATGAGTTGACTATGAGGCAAAATTCAGAAGATGAGGTCAAGAAAAGAAAGACCATTGCCTTAAAGTCTACCACTCCAAAATAGAAAACTGAATTAGAAGAATCTGATGATGAGGAGGAATATGATGAAGAAGGAATGGCTATGCTTGCAAGAAAATTCAGAAAGTTCATGAGAGGAAAGAAGAAATTTCATAAAAGGAAGCCCTTCCTCAAAGGTAGCTCAAGTAAGAAAAAGGGTAAGGACAAAGAAAAGAAAAAGAAAACACTAATTTGCTATGAGTGTAACAAGCTCGGACATTTCAAGATAGATTGTCCGGAATTGAAATGGATGGCAAGAAAACTTAAGAAGAGGAACTTCATGGCTGAATGGAGTGAAAGTGAGGAGTCAAGTTTGGGAGAGGAAGATCAACAAGAGACGGCCCAAATCTGCTACATGGTCAATGACGATGAGGTAGATTCTGAACTTGAATGTGATTTTACAGTAGAAGAGTTACATGATGCATTTTTAGACTCATGAAAGAACATAAGAAATTAATCAACAAAAATAAAGTTCTAAAAGATAAAAATCAATCTCTTATCAAAGAAAAGCTAAAACTATCTAATGACTATGAAACATTAAGTAGAAGATTCACCAATAAAACCAAAAGTCAAATTGCTGAAAATGTCAAGTTAAAAGAAGATGCTGAAAAATATAAATCCTTAGTGGACAAGTTTTCACTTAGCTCAACTAAATTAAATATGATTCTTGATAGTCAAAAAGCTGTGTATGATAAAGCTGGTTTAGGATATAAAATAAATAGGAAACAAAAGTACTTAAAGAGCATATTTGTGAAAGCCAAAAATGAAAATATAACTTGCCATTGCTGCAATAAATTAGGACATAAAGCATATGAATGTAATTATAGAAAGTCTAGCTACAACAAATTGAGTAATAATTATAAACTAAAATCCAAGAAAATTTGGGTTCCAAAAGGAACATCAAGTACTAACCCTAAAGGATCCAACATAGTTTGGATACCTAAAGCATATTCTTGATCTTGATTGCAGGGGTGTCTTGCAGGGCTGTTCAAGACACATGACAGGTGACGTAGAACAATTTGTCACCTTGGAATCTAAGAAGGGTGGAGTGGTAACCTATGGAGACAATGGAAAAAGATTTATCATCGGAAAGAACAAAATTTACATTACTCCATCCACCTTTATAGAAAATGTTTTATTAGTTAATGGTCTGAAACATAACCTACTTAGCATAAGTCAATTTTGTGATAAAGGTCTTAAAGTCACATTTGAAGCTTAGTATGCATAATCACAAATTCTATAGATAATAGCATTGTACTAATAGGACAAAGGCTGAGAAATATTTACATGGTAGATCTTCATGAGTTAGGCAAGAAAATGGATTATGTTTAATTACTAATGAAGAAAGGAAAAATGAAACAAGTTGGATTTGGCATCGTAGACTAGGACATGCTAGTATGGATTTAATATCAAAACTAGTCAAGAAGGATTTGATAAAGGATGTGCCAAAATTGATCTTTGAAAAGGACAAGATCTGTGGTCCATGCTCATTAGGAAAGCAAACAAAATCATCCTTCAAATCAAAGAATATTGTATCAACCACTAGGTTTTTTTAACTCATACACATGGATCTATTTAGACCCACTAGAACCGCGAGTCTAGGAGGGAAAGTATGACTAGTTATAGTAGATGATTTTTCAAGATATACATGAATTTCATTTCTTGCACATAAGAATGAAGCATTTTCAGCATTCTTGAAATATTATAAAAATATCATAACTGAAAAGAAGCTCACCTCAATAGCAATTCGAAGTGATCATGGAACTGAATTTGAAATCAACACTTTGAAGAATTTTGTAATGAAAACGGTATCTCACATCAATTTTCAACACCTAACGCCTCAACAAAATAGGGTTGTTGAAAGAAAAAATAGGACCTTGGCAGAAATGGCACGCACAATGTTATGCGAGTCAAATCTTCCAAAATACTTTTGGGCTGAAGCTATAAGTACTGCTTGCCATATTCTAAATGGTCTTAATACGACCTATAACCAAGAAAACTCCTTATGAACTTTGGAAGAATAAGAAACCAACTGTAAATATCTTAGAGTATTTGGATGTAGATGTTTCATTTTAAACAATGGCAAGGAGGATCTAAGTTTTGATCAGATGAAGGTATCTTCTTAGGATACTCTACATCTAGCAGGGCATACAGTATTCAACAAAAGAACTCTTGTAGTTGAAGAGTCAATTAATATCATTTTTGATGAGTCTGATAGTGAGTCTCCTAGGAGAGAAAATACTCTTGATGATGATGCAGGAATTATTGACTTTGAAAAATTGAATCTTGATGACGTGCCAAATCAAGAAAAGAAAAACGATCGCGTGCACCACAATCTCAAGACTTGCCAAAGGAATGGAGGTATGCATATGGACACCCTAAAGACTTAATCATTGATGATCCATCTCAAGAGGTAAGAACTCGATCCTCTCTTAGAAATTTAAATGACTATCTTGCTTTTGTTTCACAATTAGAACCTAAGACTTATGAAGAAGCTGAAAAAGACATAAATTGGATAAATGCTATGCAAGAAGAATTAAATAAATTCAAAAGAAGTAATGTATGGATATTAACTGAGAGACCAAAGCATAACTCTGTAATTGAACAAAATGGATCTTTAGAAATAATTAGATGAAAATGAGGTAGTATAAGAAATAAAGCTAGACTTGTAGCTAAGGGATACAATCAAAAAAAAGGATAGATTTTGAGGAAACATTTGCTCCCGTGGCCAGATTAGAAGTTAGATTACTTTTAGCTTTTGCATGCTTCATGGATTTTAAATGTATCAAATAGATGTAAAAGTACCTTCTTAAACGGTTTATAGAGGAGAAGTATATGTAGAGCAACTCCTGGTTTGAGAATCATGAATTGCCAAATTATGTGTTTAGATTACAGAAGGATTATATGGATTGAAACAAGCACCTAGGGCTTGGTATGATCGACTAGCAAATTTCCTGAATAATGATTTCAGTAGGATGTAGATAATATTTTTTTCTCAAAAGAAAAGACATCTACTAGTGGTTCAAATAACGTAGATGACATAATTTTTAGTGCAATATGATAATCTTTGCAGAGGTTTGCTAATGCAAAGAGAATTCGAGATGAGTATGATGGGAGAGCTAAACTTCTTTCTCGAATTACAAAATTAGCAAACTAAGGAAGGTATCTTCATTCATCAAAACTAAATACACAAATATTAAAGAAGTTTGGGAATGAAAAGCACAAGGAATAGGCACCCAATGAATTCCCACTAGTAAGCTAGACAAGATGAAAAAGGAAAAAGTATAGATATAAAGCTTTATTGAGGATTAATTAGATCTTTGCTTTACCTTACTGCTAGTGCCAGACATAGTGTTTAGTGTGGAATATGTGCTAGATACCAACAAGATCCTAAGGAGTCAGTCTAAGTGCTGTCAAAAGAATTCTTAATATTTGAGAGCAACTACAAACATAGGTTTATGGTACTCTAGAGACTCTTATCTAGATTACTTGCATATTCTGATGCAGATCTTGCTGGTTGCAAATTAGATAGGAAGAGCACCAGTGGAACATGTCAATTTTTAGGAAATAACTTAGTATCATGGTTCAGCAAAAAGCAGAATTCGGGGTAGCATTGTCAATGGCTGAGGCTGAATATATAGTGCCGGGAGTTGCTGTGCTCAAGTACTATGGCCAAGACAACTAGAGGACTATGAATTAAACTAGACAATATTCCTATAAGGTGTGATAACACTAGTGCCATTAATCTCACTAAAAATCCGGTTCAACACTCTAAAGACAAACACATTGGAAATAAGATATCATTTCATTAGAGATCATGTGCAAAATGGGAACATATTATTGAGCATGTATGTACTGAGAAACAATTAGCTGACATATTCACAAACCTTTAAGTGAAGATAGTTTGCATGCTAAGGAGAGAATTGTCTTATCCTTTTGATTAAGGAGATATAAAAGAACAGTTGTTTATGATACCCTCCACCCATTTTGAAAAACCATGAAACTGTTGGAACCCGCCCATGCCGCTGATATTTCAAAACAAAAATCAGATGGCAGCGGAAAGGGGGCATGTGCGGGATCGACGTTCATCGCATGAACGTTTGTTTTATGAACCGTTCGTAGTTAGATAAGAATTAAAACTTTTTAACCTTTAGGAAGATCAGATCTTCACCTTGTGCGGGTAATGATCACGCAAACTGAAGTTCGTGGTCTAGGATGAAGTTCGCTTGAAGCCGTTCAAGTGTCCGGCCTCTATGGGTATCCACACGAAGCAGGATCCGATCAAGCTTTCTATCTCCGGGTGCTAGCTCCCTTGCAAAGATAGCTTTTGATGGCTGATTTCCTCTCTTTAATCAACCCTTGATTGTGCTTGAGGAGGAGGAAGAAGAAGGATGAATGGAAAGGAAGAAGAACGAAGCCCCTTGCAGCCTTTCTTTTTCTCCCTGCGTTGGAACCAAGGAGGAGGAAGAGATGGCCGCCAAGCTTCTTCTTTCACCTTGCTTTCGGCTGATCCAAGAGGAAGGAGAGGAGCCACGGCTTGGAGGAAGGCTTCAATCTTCTTAGGGCGCCGGCCCCATACCCCTTTTTATAGCCATCTAGGGCTCCTACAATCTAGGAGCCCTAGAGTTTCCTAAGAGGGGGCGCCGTCTCTTCTCCCTTCTCCACATGGAAAAGGGAGGGGCATATCCCTCCTCATGGTAAACCCTAATCCACATTAAGTAGGGTTTGAAATGCCCTAATGTGGTCAAGCCCTAATCCAATTAGGCTTAGCCCAAGGGTGAACCAATTAGGATCCAATCTAGGTAAGTCCTAATCCAATTAGAACTTAAATCAATTTTGACTCAATTGAACTCTTCAATCCTAATCCAATTAGGAGTCTTATTGATTCATTAGATTAATAATTAATTGTGACTTAAGAAACCCTAATCCAAATTAGGACATATTTAATTTTAGTCCTAATCCAATTAGGACTCTATTTGAATCCGAAGTCCTAATCCGATTAGGACTCTAGGAATCCTACTCCAAGTAGGAATCCAATTTTGATTCAAAACTCCTAATCTCATTAGGATTGCAGGAATCCTATTCCAAGTAGGAATCCCAGTCCTACTCCAACTAGGATTCCCAGTCCTAATCCAATTAGGACTCTAGGAATCCTACCGAAGTAGGACTCTTGTTTAAGTCCAATTAATTAATTCCCTTTTTCCTTCTTCAACTTCTTATCAATCGAATTGATTACTGTGATTCATAATCACTTTTCAACCATCGGATCGGTCAATACTTCTAGTGTGTGTGACCCCATAGGTTCTATTCTGACTGGTAGTGAGATATATTGTGATCTCTATCACAATATCATTGAAAACTCCTTTCAATGGGTTGGAACGATTCCAACTCAACTCATTAGGGTTTATCGATCATCAAGATAATCCCTATGAGTCCCACCATCCACCAGTGACACCTAGCAGCATGTAGTGGCTACCCAGTAGATAGAATGATGAACCTCTAGGTGCAGTTAACGTGTGATACAGTCCTACTATCGTGGATCCCTACAGGACGGAGGTCATGGACAACTCGTCAAACCCCATCGTCTGTCATATGTCAAGATTTATTCGACTTGAGTTCGATAGTGGAAAACTCTTTTCCACTTTATATTACTGCCCTGGCCAAGGTCTTAGAACTCAGTCTAACAAATCACATAGGATCACTCCTCTTCTATCAAGGTCGATAGATTCCTTATAGGTGCATACCCTACTCCTACAGTGAACTTACTGCAGCCAATCTACACTGCATGGACCCATATGGCTAGAGACCATGTATGTGTGCAGTCAAACTACAATAACCTCACTGTGAGTAGCCGAAGCACCGCAGGTCAAAGGACCAGTCACACTACTGCAACATCAAGCAAGTCACTGACGAGTGGATAGACATCCAAGTGACTTCTTGTCTTGGTCACGCTCAGTACCCTTGTTCTCTAACAAGCACCTGCACTATCACTTCAGTGTCCCTACACTGTGGACTCAAGTCTCGTCCATCCAGAAGGAAAGTGATCTGTGCACTGATCGGATCGATCACCGTCCTCGTGATGATCCATTGATCAGGAGCATTTAGAAATTAATCACCAATGATACATGGCTCAAATTCTCAACTCTTGAGAATATGTATCATCATCTTATTAATTTCTTGGACGATTCATAGACACATAAATAATATGAATGAAAAGATGCCTTTTATTTATTCAATAATAAATAGTCAAGTACAAAATTATGTCCCTAGAATCAACAATGTGTCAGCCAAATTGGCTTCTAGGGCATACATCTAACAATCTCCCACTTGCACTAAAGCCAATTGGTCATATATCTTAGGCCCATCTTCTCAAGGTGGGCTTCAGTCTTTTGCTGACTCAGCTGCTTAGTGAACGGGTCTGCCACGTTATCCGCGGAGTCTACTCTCTGCACCTCTACATATTTCTTCTCAACATAGTCGCGTATGAGATGGAAGCGCCGCTCTATATGCTTAGACTTCTGATGAGACCTTGGCTCCTTAGCAAGGGCTATGGCGCCATTATTATCGCAGTAGAGTGTTATGGCATCTGATGTCATCACGTCCAACTCTGCAATGAATTTCTTGAACCAGAAGCCTTCCTTAGCAGCTTCAGAGGCGGCGATGTATTCAGCTTCCATAGTAGAATCAGCAATGATCGGTTGTTTAGAACTCTTCCAATTTACCGTACCACCATTGCACAAGAACACATATCCAGATGTTGACTTCCTGTCATCGACATCAGTCATGAAGTCTGAATCTGTGTACCCTTCTACCTTTAACTCTGATGATCCTCCAAAAACCAAGAATAAATCTTTAGTTCTTCTCAAGTACTTAAGAATATTCTTCACAGCTGTCCAGTGTTCTTCACCTGGATTCGACTGATATCTGCTTGTGACACTCACAGCAAGAGCTATATCAGGTCGTGTACATAGCATGGCATACATGAGGCTTCCTATTGCCGATGCATAGGGAATCTTGCTCATGCGTTGAATCTCTTCAGATGTGTTGGGGCACATCTTCTTGGAGAGATGAATTCCATGCCTAAGGGGTAAGAGACCCCTCTTGGAGTTTTCCATGCTGAACCTCTTCAGCACCTCCTCTATGTACATTTTCTGTGAAAGGCCAAGCATCCTTTTAGATCTATCTCTATAGACCTTTATTCCCAAAATATAGGATGCTTCCCCAAGGTCTTTCATGGAGAATTCTTTTGACAACCAGACCTTGACCGAGGTTAGCATGGGAATATCATTCCCAATCAGGAGAATGTCATCTACGTACAGTACGAGAAAAACGACAGCACTCCCACTAACCTTTTTGTAAACACACGGTTCCTCTTCGTTTTTGATGAAATCAAACTTTTGATTGCGTCATCGAAACGAGTGTTCCAACTCCGAGATGCTTGCTTTAGTCCATAGATGGACCTTTGCAGCTTGCAGACCTTGTGATCTCCATCACTGGAAGTGAAACCCAAAGGCTGTTCCATATAGATATCTTCATCAAGATATCCATTCAGGAAAGCAGTTTTCACATCCATCTGCCAGATTTCATAATCATGAAATGCTGCAATGGCAAGCAATGTTCGGATGGATTTTAGCATGGCTACAGGTGAAAAGGTCTCCTGATAGTCAATGCCTTCGCGCTGACTATACCCTTTCGCCACAAGCCTTGCCTTATAGGTCTCTACCTCTCCATCCGAACCTATTTTCCTTTTGTAGATCCATTTGCATCCAATAGGTACAATACCTTCTGGTGGATCTACTAAGGTCCAGACTTGGTTGGAATGCATGGAGTCTAACTCTGACTTCATAGCTTCCAGCCATTTCTCGGAATCGATATCAGATATCGCCCTCGTTGTAGGTTTTGGGATCCTGTATGTGATCCCTATCTCCCACTAGGAACATTTCCTCGGTATCCTCTTCTAGTATACCTAAGTATCTATCGGGAGGATGGGAGACCCTACTAGATCTACGAGGTGGTCGAGGGACATCGTGTACTGGCTCTGTATGAATGGGTTCTATAGGATCCATGACTCGTTGCTTTTCAGAGACTTTCTCTTCAAGCTCAATTTTCCTCCCACTGCCTCTATCAAGGATAAACTGATTTTCCAAGAAGATGGCATGACGGCTCACAAACACATTGTGATCCTCTGAGACGTAAAAATTGTATCCTAATGACTCTTTAGGATATCCTATAAAACGAGCACTTATGGTCCTAGCCTCTAACTTGTCCGCCTGTAGTCTCTTGACGTGGGCCGGACATCCCCAAATCTTGAGATGACCCAGACTTGGTTTCTTACCATGCCATATCTCATACGGTGTGGTAGGAACGGATTTAGAGGGAACTCTATTCAATAAATAAATCGCTGTGAGTAAGGCATCTCCCCAAAGGAACATAGGTAAATCAGTGAAGCTCATCATGGACCTGACCATATCCAATAGGGTCCGATTCCTCCTCTCTGACACCCCGTTGAGTTGAGGTGTACCCGGAGGTGTCCATTGTGAGACTATGCCGTTTTCTTTGAGATAGTCCCGGAATTCCCCACTAAGGTATTCTCCTCCTCGATCTGATCGAAGAGCCTTAAGAGGTTTTCCAGTTTGTTTTTCTACTTCATTCTTGAACTCTTTGAACTTTTCAAAAGATTCAGACTTGTGTCTCATAAGATACACATACCCATACCGTGAATAATCATCGGTAAAGGTAATGAAGTAAGAATAACGTCCCCTGGCTAGCACATCGAATGGGCCACATACATCTGTATGTACTAGGGTAAGTATTTCAGTGGTCCTCTCCCCATGTCCTACAAAGGGCAGTCTAGCCATTTTTCCTTGAAGACAGGACTCGCAAACTGGATATGACTCGGAAGTCAATGAGCCTAAAAGCCCATCTTTATCCATTTTGTTCATTCTGTCCTCTCCAATATGGCCAAGCCTGAGGTGCCACAAATATCTTTGGTTTATCTCATCTCTGGATCTTTTGGATCCTTTGGCACTCACTTCTTGCTCGGTAACATTCACAGATACATCCATATGTAAATGATAGAGACTGTCGATCATGAAACCACGTGCGACTATTTTATTTCTTAAATAAATAGAACAGCAGTCTTTGTCAAATGTAAAAACATGACCTTCCTGTGCTAGACATGAAACAGAAATCAAATTTCTGCTAGCAGCAGGTACATAATAGCAGTCTCTAAGTAATAAACTAAATCCAGACGGTAGTCGCAGATGGTAGGTGCCCACAGCCACAGCAGCAACTTTTGCCCCGTTGCCAACCCGAAGGGTTACCGCACCTTCCGCCAGCCTTCTACTTTCCTTTAGACCCTGCATGGTAGTGCACAAATGAGCACTAGAACCAGAATCTATAACCCAACTAGAAGTAGAAGAAACCGTTAGATTAGTTTCAATTATGAGCAAGTCTATACCTTCTGAAGGTGTGTCACCTTTCTTGTTCTTCAGGCTCTCGAGGTATGAAGGACAGTTTCTCTTCCAGTGGCCTTCGACATTGCAGTGGAAACATTTTCCTTTGTCGTTAGCCTTTTTCTTTTGAACTTCCTTCTTTGGCTTCTTGTCTTTCTTCTGCTTCTTAGCAGGCTTTTTTTCTTCCAAGTAGACTTTCTCTTGGAACCAGAAGTCAACTCAGCAGCAAGGACATTGCCCCTTGAACCTTTCAAGGCTCCCTCAGCAGTTACCAACATGTTGATTAGTTCAGTCTTAGTGCATTCAATCTTATTCATGTGGTAGTTTACTATAAACTGACCAAATGAATCAGGAAGTGACTGTAGGATCAAATCCACTTGCAATTCCTTGTGCATGTCCATACCGAGCTTCTCAAGCTCCTCTAGGTCCTTGATCATGGTCAGACCGTGATCATGGACAGACTGCCCTTCGCGCATCTTTGCTTTGAAAAGCCTCTTGGACACTTCAAAACGAGCTGTGCGACTCTGCTCACCATACAACTCTTGCAGGTGTGCCAGTATGTCCCTAGCAGTCTTATATTTTCATGCTGGCATTGGAGTTCATTAGACATGGATGCCATCATATAGCATTTTACTCTAATGTCATCATCCAACCACTTTTTATGCATCTCACGCTGAACATCAGTAGGACGTGTTGGTAGTGTGGGGATATCTGAATCGAGTATGTAGCCTATTTTCTCACAGTCCAAAACAATTTTGAGATTTCTAAGCCAGTCCTTGTAATTGGTTCCGGTCAGTCGGTTGGTCTCAAGAATACGGGTCAAAGGGTTTGAAGCTGACATTGTATCTGCAGGAGTAAAGATTCTAGTTAGACTTTTTGTACTTGATCCTAATCTGTTCTAAGTCTTTTTAGAATAAATGTAACTCCCACTATTTCTCGAATTCCTCACACTCCCTGTAGGAAAACGGAAACCTACACGACTAGGGTTTCTAGTGGGTACTGCGGTCCCACCGATCTACATGGCACCTCACCTAACAGTTATTGGTGACATAGATGGATGAGTGTACAACTCTTGTACAATGCTACTCAAGCATGTTGCAGTGCAACTCGGTCTCTAAGCCATGAAGACCTCACCTAACAGTTATTGGTCCCATTTCTTAGTTAAGTCAGACCCACCGTATAACCGTAGAATAAAGTCGTCATTGGGTCCTCACTAACAGTTATTGGTGCCCAACCCCACCTTTACCCTACAACATCTCATGTCTATAGAGAGGTCAGCCCTCCGATGCAACTTGACCACTGTGTCCAGCCGAGACAAATCAACATCAGAAAGGCCTTAGCAGCTCTACTACATTGGAAGACCTATTGACTTAATATTGGTTAATCAGGTCTTAGTGTTTGCAACTTGAGCCCTTCATAAGAGGTAATCGAACAATTGGCCAGGTAAGCAGGTGGAGGCTCCCCTTACTCAGAGAGTAAGGTCCTAATTAAGTAACCACCTTTCATGCTTTCCTAGACACCAATTAGATCAATTAATCTAATATGACTTGCTCATGTCGGTTCACTCTCGACTTGATTGAGGAGGTTTGATTTAGGTCTCAATTGGGTTACTACATCACATGTAAACCTATCTACCCGACTCGCATTCACATCACATGCAAACGGTACATCACAGGCAGTTATAATCGCAGCATCAAATAAAGTTAAACTTTAAATAGGTGATGATCATGGATTCTAATTAGGTCGTATTACAAGCACATGCACATCAATCGATCAAGTGGTCTTCAACTCTTGAATTGGTTCCAAGCCTCCTTGATTCGATCCTTGACCACCTCTTGATCCAATCGCATCAACCGCTTAGACCCCTGTTCATTCTCATGCATCGTCTTTGACTTGATCGTTGACGTACATCACATCACAGAAATACAACCAGATGTAAAATAAAAATAAAAATAAATTACATCTCCTTTTAGGAGGCACGCAGGCCTCTCAAAACATCAAATAAGATGCATGCAAGCATCTGAAAAATTACATGACATCACAGATCACATCGCAGGTCATTACATTTGATACCAAAGGGTTTGAATCCTATGATCATACCGTATGCAACAATTATAATTTTCAGATCTGAAAACTAACTGATTATATCATGAATAGGTCGCTGATCATGCTAATCATGATTCTAAATTTGTAATCACATTAACAATGTAATTAGAATCATCTTTTTATCACATAAAAATCAGCATGCAAAAATCAGCACCCTGAAAATCTGCATGCAGAATTTTTCAGCATGCATGATCATTCATTTCAGATCTAATAAGCCTTTAGATATTTAATTCTTACCTTAATCTACGAAGCCTAGGCTCTAATACCACTGTTGGGAACCCGCCCATGCGCTGATATTTCAAAACAAAATCAGATGGCAGCGGAAAGGGGGCATGTGCGGGATCGACGTCATCGCATGAACGTTGTTTTATGAACCGTTCGTAGTTAGATAAGATTAAAACTTTTTAAACCTTTAGGAAGATCAGATCTTCACCTTGTGCGGGTAGATGATCACCGCAAACTGAAGTTCATGGTCTGGATGAAGGTTCGCTTGAAGCCGTTCAAGTGTCCGGCTCTATGGGTATCCACACGAAGCAGGATCCGATCCAAGCTTTCTATCTCACCGGGTGCTAGCTCCCTTGCAGAGATAGCTTTTGATGGCTGATTTCCTCTCTTTTAATCAACCTTGATTGTGCTTGAGAGGAGAAAGAAGAAGGATGAATGGTGGAAGAAGAACGAAGCCCCTTGCAGCCTTTCTTTTTCTCCCTGCGTTGGAACCAAGGAGGAGGGAAGAAGATGGCCGCCAAGCTTCTTCTTTTCACCTTGCTTTCGGATGATCCAAGAGGAGAGGAGAAGGAGGCCATGGCTTGGAGGGGAGAAGGCTTCAATCTTCTTAGGGCGCCGGCCCCCCATACCCCTTTTTATAGCCATCTAGGGCTCCTACAATCTAGGAGCCCTAGACTTATTTCCTAAGAGGGGCGCCGTCTCTTCTCCCTTCTCCACATGAAAAAGGGAGGGGCATATCCCCCTCCTCATGGTAAACCCTAATCCACATTAAGTAGGGTTTTGAAAAGCCCTAATGTGGTCAAGCCCTAATCCCAATTAGGGCTTAGCCCAAGGGTGAACCAATTAGGATCCAATCTAGGTAAGTTCCTAATCCAATTAGAACTTAAATCAAATTTTGACTCAATTGAATTCTTCAATCCTAATCCAATTAGGGAGTCTTATTGATTCATTAGATTAATAATTAATTGTGACTTAAGAAACCCTAATCCAAATTAGGACATATTTAATTTTAGTCCTAATCCCAATTAGGACTCTATTTGAATCCGAAGTCCTAATCCGATTAGGACTCTAGGAATCCTACTCCCAAGTAGGAATCCAATTTTGATTCAAAACTCCTAATCTTATTAGGATTGCAGGAATCCTATTCTAAGTAGGAATTCCCAGTCCTACTCCAACTAGGATTCCCAGTCCTAATGCCAATTAGGACTCTAGGAATCCTACTCGAAGTAGGACTCATGTTTCAAGTCCAATTAATTAATTCCCTTTCCTTCTTCAACTTCTTATCAATCGAATTGATTACTCGTGATTCATAATCACTTTTCAACCATCGGATCGGTCAATACTTCTAGTGTGTGTGACCCCATAGGTTCTACTCTGACTGGTAGTGAGATATATTATGATCTCTATCATAATATCATTGGAAAACTCCTTTCAATGGATTGGAACGATTCCAACTCTACTCATTAGGGTTATCGATCATCGAGGTAATCCCTGTGAGTCCCACCATCCCACCCAATGACACCTAGCAGCATGTAGTGGCTACCTAGTAGAATAGAAAGATGAACCTCTAGGTGCAGTTAACGTGTGATACAGTCCTACTATCGTGGATCCCTACAGGATGGAGGTCATGGACAACTCGTCAAACCCCATCGTCTGTCATATGTCAAGATTTATTTGAACTTGAGTTCGATAGTGGAAAACTCTTTTTCCACTTTATATTACTGCCCTGGCCAAGGTCTTAGAACTCAGTCTAACAAATCACATAGGATCACTCCTCTTCTATCAAGGTCGATAGATTCCTTATAGGTGCATACCCTACTCCTACCAAGTGAACTTACTGCAGCAATCTACACTGCAATGGACCCATATGGCTAGAGGACCATGTATGTGTGCAGTCAAACTACAATAACCTCACTGTGAGTAGCCGAAGCACCGCAGGTCAAAGGACCAGTCACCACTACTGCAACATCAAGCAGTCACTGACGACGTGGGATAGACATCCAAGTGACTTCTTGTCTTGGTCACGCTCAGTACCCTGTTCTCTAACAAGCACCTGCATATCACTTCAGTGTCCCTACACTGTGGAACTCAAGTCTCGTCCATCCAGAAGGGAAAGTGATCTGTGCACTGATCGGATCGATCACCGCCTCGTGATGATCCATTGATCAGAGCATTTAGAAATTAATCACCAATGATACATGGGCTCAAATTCTCAACTCTGAGAAATGTATCATCATCTTATTAATTTTTTGGACGATTCATAGACACATAAATAATATGAATGAAAAAGATGCCTTTTATTTATCAATAATAAACAGTCAAGTACAAAATTATGTCCCTAGGAATCAAGGCATGTGTCAGCCAAATTGGGCTTTTAGGGGCATACATCTAACAGAAACATTAGTCAAACTACGTCATCTATAGATTCCTTACTCATATATCATTTGTCCCATAAAGAATTTGTAAGGATTGGAGGAAGGAAGAATTTTTTTTAAAAAAAATGGAAAGGAAAGAGAAAGAAATTTTCTGAACCTGGGGCCCCACCCTAGCCAGAATTGGGGTCGACCCCATGTTGGAGTCGACCAAGAAAAATCTGGGGTCGGCAACCCCCAACGGCGGGATCCTATTTTTAAAGAGGACCTGTGAGCTATTTAGGGCACTATTTCATCTTGGTCCTTTCCTAATCCTTATTTCTCACTTTCCAATCCCTTTCCAATCATCTCCAAACAGTGCTAGATTGCTTCTCTACGGCCGTATAGATCAAGACCTAAGGAAAGATTTGGTGAAAATGGGATCCAAACAAGCCATTGCTAAGAGATCCGGAAGAGTCCCATGCCCAACCATTTGTAGATAGACATGCTAGAATTCATCTACAGTTCCCCCCCACAAGGGTGAACACGTGTTGAGCCTCCCTCCACCTCCTTCCCCTTCAGTTCAACTTGCTAAATATGTGGGGAGACCGGTAACCACGGGGAGAAGGATTCACTCCAAATTTTTGGAATCAAGCAAGGGTCCCCGGTTGGGGGATGGATCCGGAAGGCAAGGATGGGGAGTATCTTTGCTCCCTAGATTTGGTGACCTACTCGGGCTTGGTTCGTGAGTTCTATGCCTTCCTGAAAAGTTGGAGATGGGAGGGCTTGTGTCTGAAGTCCGAGGTGTATGGGTTAGGGTTTCAGAAAGAAGTTTGAGTGAGTTGCTCCATCTCCCCTGCGAAGGTGCAACTCTAGAAAGCCTAGAAAACAAGTTGAGAGCTCTACAGTTGATCTTTAAGAACGATAATTTTGACTATTCTGAGAATGTGATAGCGAGCTCCCTATCAGCTGAGATGAGGTTGTTGCACAACTTCATAGGTCAAATTTTGTTTTCGAAAAGTGGAAGATTTGATCATATATCTGAGAGAGATTTGGTCATTATGGAACACGTTATTCAGGGCATTCCCTGAACCTCCCAGCTATGATGATCAGGCAGATGAGAGAGGCTATATGCAAGTCGAGAGTCTCCCTGCCCTATGGTATGATACTCACCTTGGTCTTCAGATAGCATGACATATCAGTGGAGGGAGAGATCTCCAGGCATCTATTATTTACCGTCACTTACACTGCCGGTCCCTAGTTCGCATGGGTTATGAGAAGATGAACGGTAGTGGGTGCGTGGAGAGTAGGATACATTACCAGAGGGTGATGCACCAGAGGTTGGAGACGCCATCCCTGAGGCTGAGGTACCTAGGATCATCCTACGGCATCTTCAGAGGCTGGCGCATCGTCATCCGTACCCACGGGGTGCACAGAGGAGTTTGGAGTAGGATGACTGAGCTTGTGTCAGCTCAGGTGAGGACTCTCTCTGACGGATTGACGGCAGGATAGACATTATGACTGCTGAGATTAGCGATCTCAGAGAGCAGGTAGGAGCATTACGGAGAGAGAAGAGGCTCATGGTCCATCTGTGCCCCGAGTAGCTGAGTCGGAGGTTTCGGCACAGAGTCATCCAGCTCTGCGAGGTCCACGTCAGACTCAGTTCCATCAGGCTCAACCTCCCCTCGCCACTTATACTAGGAGGATGAGACTAGATCACAGCCCTTAGATACCTCCTAGGCTGATGGTAGCATTATGATTAGTGCCTACGATTTATCTAGCTCTCATATTATTTTGCCTTGTTGATGTACTTTGCACTTTGATTGAAGAACATTATATTTTTGGCATTAATGTACTACAATGTTCCATTTTGATCAATGAAACTTAACTGTTTATTATTTACTGCCTCTACTTATCTATGCCATACACCTTTTGATGATAACAAAAAGGAGGAGAAGTAAGGAAAGAAAGAAGTTGCAATAAGTTGACAAACAAGTTTGAAAATTATAATAGGAGATAATATACACTTAAGGAGGACGATATTAACAATGAAGATGTTAAAGTCTAAACATTTAATCAAATTTCAGAATTTGGCACATACCTCTCATACCTCGATATATAACCTAAAACTCTTGCTTTATCCCAAATTTTGAAGTTTCATCTTTAACCAATATAAAAGAAAGGGGAGAAAATCGAAAGTTCAAATTGGCAATATTGGATGAAAAGAGGGAGACTTCACTCTCAAATTGAAAAGCTAAAATTCAAAAACTTGACTCTTCTAAAACTAATTTTAAGATAAGTATTAATTTGCTCATACTCAATATTTTGTAATCATCAAAAAGGGGAGATAAGGATGATAGTGGTATTTTGATGATTAACACAACCATTGAGGGAATATCTAATTAAATACTACAAGTTAACATGATACATCATTACTGAGTTCGTCACTCTCGGTACATTAGAAGAATGAGATCAAGATGTATTTCAATGATTAATAATGAGATAAAATTTGCGATAGAAAAGAGATAGTGAATTTTAAATTCTAATTCGGCAAAATTTCAAGTGAAAAGAACTCTTAAGGGACAATAGTAATTTTCATTGTTAAGAGTATGTAGCGCTACTATGGCATACATTCAAAATTACTTGAAGTATATTTCATTGATTATATGGATGAATCTAACCTTAAGTTGTAGCAAAGTGTGGAATGAGTCGACCCCAAGATTGGTGGAGTCGCCCCGGCACATCATGAACCATCAGGCACACTTCTGCAAAAATGGCACGGATGAACAGTAGTTGAGTCGACCCCAAGCTTACTTGAGTCGACCCCATCTTGAAGCCTCAAGAAAACAAGTCTCTGGAATTTACTGAGAGGGCCGACCCCAACCTTCCTTGGGTCGACTCCAGATTGAGTCGACCCCAGGAATGCTTGAGTCAACCCCAAGGCAGTGTCATTCAATGCTGTCTCTCTGGAAACTCTGAGAGGGTCGACCCCAATGGAATTTGAGTCGACCCATTGTACCTTGAGTCGACCCCAAAAAGTGTTGAGTCGACCCTATGAAAAAACGGCCTGAAATATAAGATTCTGTGTTTCCTGGAGGGCGACCCCAATGTAGCAGGAGTCAACCCTAATGAAAATGGGTCGACCCTAGTGAAAGTTGAGTCGACCCCAAGTCTGATGAACAGTGGTTTGAGTCGACCCCAGGAAAGTTTGGGTCGACTCCAGCACGGGCAGAAGCATAACGGCTAGTTCTGCAGAAGTATATTTTATCCTCCCAACAGTAAGTAACAGCTAGTTTTTGAAATCTAACCAATGGGGGGTGTCCAATGGATGAGGAAACTATTTAAAGTGACACTATTCATCAGAGAAAATATCCTTTTGCAAAATATCAAAGCTCACACAAGAAAAACAAGAGCCCTAATTTTCTTCATCCAAGTGCTTCACTCAAAGAGTCAAAAGGAAGTGGTAGAGCAGATTCTAAGAAACATTAAGAGCTCCATCGACCCTTGAAGAGTGAAGCAATCTTGACAAAAAAGAAAGAAGTCTCATCAAGCGATAACTATATTCTAAACTCTTCTTTGTAGCTTATAATGTTATATTTGCTCATCTAGGAGTTTCAACTTTCTTCTTCTTTTTAATCACCTTGTAAAGGTTTGTTGGTGAGCCCATAAAACCAACGTGAAGGTTTGTTGGTGAGCCCATAAAACCAATGGTGTAGGTTTTGGTTGGAACCCGTAAAACCAATTGTGAAGGTTCGTTGGTGAGCCCGTAAAACCAACATAGATTTTTGGTGATTCCGGAAACCAAAGTGTAAAGATTTTGATTGTGAGCCGAAAAAAACAATCCAACTGTAATCCACAGGATTATAGTGAATTTCCAAGGATCGCTTGGAAGTGGATGTAGGTGCTTAAGAGAGCACCGAACTACTATACTCTTGTGTGTTTGCATTGTGTATTGCTTTAACTTCACTCACTCATTAATTGACTCAATTAAGATAGTAAAAAAAATTTAGAGAAACCAATTCACCCCCCCTTGGCTTGTCACCTTGGGCAACACTGATGTAGACTTTCTATCATCAGGGTCAGTCATGAAGTCTGAATCAGTATATCCTTCTATCTTTACTCGTGCCTCCCCCAAAGACCAAAAATATATCCTTATTCCTTCTCAAGTACTTAAGAATATTTTTCACAGCTATCCAGTGCTCCTCATCTGGATTTGACTGATATCTGCTCGTGACACTCACAGCATGTGCTTTGTCAGGCGGATATCATTAGCATGGGATACATGAGCTCCCTATTGCCGATGCATAAGGGATCCTACTCATCGCTGAATCTCTTCAGATGTTTTGGGCACATCTTTTTGGGAGAGATTTATCCCATGCCTTAGAGTAACAATCCCCTCTTAGAGTTTTACATGCTGAACCTCTTCAGCACTTTCCTATATATATTTTCTGTGATAGGCCAAGCATTCTCTTAGATCTATCTCTATAGACCTTAATCCCCAAAATATAAGATGCTTTATCTAGATCTTTCATGGAGAACTTCTTAGACAACCATAACTTGACCGATGGAGCATGGAAATATTATTTCCAATCAGGAGTATATTATCCACGTACAATACGAGGAATACCTATAGCCCTCCCACTGAACTTTTTGTACAGACATGGTTCCTCTTCGTTCTTGATGAAATCAATGATTTTGATCACATCATTGAAACGAGTGTTCCAGCTCCGAGATGCTTGCTTTAGTCTATAAATAGATCTTTGCAGCTTGCAGACCTTGTGATCACCATCACTAGAAGTGAAACCCCTGATGTTGTTCCATATAGATATCTTCCTCAAGATATCCATTAAAGAATGCAGTTTTCACATCCATCTGCCATATCTCATAATCATGATAAGCTGCAATGGCAACCAACGTTCGAATGGACTTCAGCATGGCTACCGGTGAAAAGGTATCCTTATAGTCAATACCTTCGTGCTGACTATAACCTTTTGCCACCAGCCTTGCCTTATAGGTCTCTACCTTGCTATCAGAACCTATTTTTTTTTGTAGATCCATTTACACCAAATAGGTACTATACCTTCAGAGGCTCAATTGCTCGTTGCTCTTCAGAGACTTTCTTTCGAGCTCAATTTTCTCCCACTGCCTCTATCAAGTAAACTATTTTTTCCAAAAGATGGCATGTCGGCTCACAAATACTTTGTGATCTTCTGGGATGTAAAAATTGTATCCTAACACTCTTTAGGATATCCAATAAACGAGCACCAATTGTCCTAGACTCTAACTTGTCGCCTGTTGTCGCTTGACTTGGTGGACATCCCCAAATCTTGAGATAACCAAGACTTGGTTTCTTACCATGCCATATCTCATACGGTGTGGTAGGAACGGACTTAGAGGGAAACTCTATTCAATATGTAGATAGCTGTAAGTAGGGCATCTCCCCACAAGAATAAGGGTAAGTCAGTGAAGCTCATCATGGACCTGACCATATCCAATAGGGTCTGATTCCTCCTTTCTGACACTCCGTTGAGTTGAGTGTTCCAGGAGGTGTCCATTGTGAAACTATACCATTTTGTTTGAGATAATCGCGAAACTCTCCACTAAGGTATTCTCCTCCTCGATCTGATCGAAGAACCTTAATGAGTTTTTCTGTCTGTTTTCTACTTCAAATCTGAATTCTTTGAACCTTTCAAATGCTTCAGATTTATGTCTCATAAGATAGACATAACCATACCGTGAAAATCATCGTAAAAGTAATAAAGTAGAAAAATTGACCCCTAGCCTGCACATCGAATGGGCCACACACATCAGTGTGTACTAGGGCAAGTATTTCAGTGGACCTCTCCCCGTGTCCTACAAAGGGTAATTTGGCCATTTTTTCTTGAAGGCAGTTCACAAATCGGATATGACTCAGAAGTCAATGAACTCAAAAGCCCATGTTTCTCCAATTTGTTAATTCTGTCTTCTCCTATATGACCAAGTCTGAGGTGCCATAAATACTTTTGATTTATCTCATCTCTAGATCTTTTAGATCCTATGGTACTCACTGTATGCTCAGATACGTTCACAGATACATCCATATGTAAGTGATAGAGACCGTCAATCATAAAACCACGTCCAAACAGTTTATTTCGCAAATAAATGAAACGTAGTCTTTATTGAAATTGAATTCATAATGTTCCGTGCTAGACAAGATACAGAAATCAGATTTCTGCTAGCACTAGGTACAAAATAACAATCTCTAAGTATCAAACTAAATCCTGACGGTAAATGCAAAGAAATGTGCCCACAGCAACAGCAGCAACTCTTGCTCCATTGCCAACCCGTAGGGTTACCGCACCTTCCGTAAGCCTTCTACTTTTCTTTAGACCCATGATAGTGTATAAGTGAACACTAGAACCAGAGTCTATAACCCAACTGGAAATAGAAGAAACTGTTAGATTAGTTTCAATAATGAGCATATTAGACATACCTTCAGAAGGCGTGTCACCTTCTTGCTCTTTATGTTTTCCATAGATAGGACAGTTTCTTCCAATGGCCGTCTTCATTGCAATGGAAACATTTTCCTTTGGGTTCGCCTTCTTCTTAGGAACTTCCTTCTTCGGCTTTTTCTCGGTCTTGCTTCTTCGCAGGCTTCTTCTTCTTCCAGTAGACTTTCTCTTGGAAGTAGAAGCTAGCTCAGCAGCGAGAACTGTGCCCCTTGAACCTTTCAAGGCTCCCTCAGTTGTCACCAACATATTCAACAATTCAAGTTTGGTGCATTCAATTTTATTCATATGGTAGTTTACAATAAACTGCCCATATGAAGATGGCAACGATTGTAGGATCAAATCCGTTTGCAAATCCTTGTGCATGGTCATGCCAAGCTTCTCAAGATCCTTGATCATGGTCAAACCATGTTCATGGACGACTGCCCATCGTGCATCTTGGCTTTGAAGAGCCGCTTGGACACTTCAAACCTCGCTGCGACTCTGTTCACCATACAACTCTTAGGTGATCAAGTATGTCCTTAGCAGTCTTCATGCTCTCATGCTGGCATTGCAATTCGTTGGACATGGATGCCAAAATAGCACCTAACCTTATTGTCGTCATCAACCATTTTGCATGCGTCTCACGCTGCTCATTGGTTGCACGGGTTGGTAACACCGGGAGTTCATGGTCAAGAATAAGCTATCTTTTCGCAACTCAAGACAATCTTCAAGTTGCGGAGCCAATCTTTATAGTTTGGTCCGGTCAACCTATTGTTATCTAGAATTCGAACTATCGGTTGGAAGCCATTGACATCTGCAGAGAGTAAAGATTCTAATTAGAAATTTGTATTTGACATTAATTTATTTTAGAACTTTAAAACAAAATTGGATCAAATCCTTCCACTATTTCTCGGATCTCTCACACTCCCCTGGTAAAGATACGAAACTGCACTTAGGGTTTCGAGTGGGGTGCTGCGGTCCCACCAATCTACATGTCACCTCACCTAACAGTTATTGGAGATACATAGACGATGAGTGTACAACTCTTGTACAATGCTTCGTAAGCATATTGAGCTAACCTGGTCTCCAAGTCATAAGGACCTCACCTAACAGTTATTGGATCCATTCCTTGGTTAAGTCAGACCCACCGTATATCCTGCGAAAATAAAGCTGTGATTGGGTCCTCACCTAACAGTTATTGGAGCCCAACCACCTTTACCCCACAACATCTCATGTTAATAGAGAGGTCCAATCCCCGATGCAACTAGCCCACTGTATCCAGCGAGACTAATCAACCGGAAAATCTTAGCAACTCTACTATGGTGGAAGACCAATCGACTTAATATTGGGTAATCAGATCTTAGTGATTCCAACTTTGAGCTTTCCATAGGAGGTAATCGATCAATTGGCCAGGTAAGCAGGTGGGAGGCTCCCTTACTCAGAGAGTAAGGTCCTAATTAAGTAACCACCTTTGAGCTTGCCTAGACACCAATTAGATCAATTAATCAAATATGGCTAGCTCAATGTATCGTTCACTCTCGATTGATTTATAAGATTTTAGGTCTCTTGGGATTTACATCTAATGTAACCATCTACCCATACCATATGTCATTCGATTTACATCTTATGTAAATGTCACATTGGTTCAGTTTACATCCTATGTAATTATGAAACCCTTTCATATATTATGTGATTACATCTTATGTAAATGACATAATTGTTTCAGTTTACATCTTATGTAAATGTCCTATTGTTTAAGGGTTTTATTTACATCTCATGCAAATAAATTTTGTTTAACTAATACATACATCTCATGCATACATTGTTTTAAACATAACCTTAAACAAGTATGAACATTATGATTACATGCATCTCATGTATATTTTCAGATCTGAACTTTAAACCTATTATGCTATTCTCTGGATTTCAGATCATGCATTACTTGATTTAAATATTGTAATCTAATTGCAATTCTAAAATAATTTGCAAATCATAGCAAATAAAAATCTGCATGCTGAAAATTTCAGCAACCTGAAATTTCAGCACGCAGAAAATCCAGCAAGCATAATTTCTTTAAAAATCAATTAAAAAGTGGTAATCAATCTTAAGTCCTAATCATGCTTTCTAGAACCATGGCTCTGATACCACTGCTGAGTTACGCCCCGTTCGATGCGACGTTCGCAGCGAATTCGAACGGAACGTCGTTCATCGTATGAACGCACCTCGGATCGTAGAATTCAAAAATTTTCTGATCCAAATCCAGAAGATCTTTGAACTCATTAGGGAGGGAAGATTAGGATCTGAGGAGGTTGATTAAGATTCATAAAATGAAACAAAATCAGAAGATTAATTTGAAGATCTCATCTTCAAAAATTCTGCAGGTGAAGAACACCAGCCTGATGATCTATTCTAGGTTCCTGTTTGAGCCGCACAATGTCCGGCCTCTACAGGTATCCACACGAGGATCTAATCATCTGAAATAGGTCTTACCGGAGTGCTAGCTCCTTGCAAAACCTCTCATGACTATCAAAAGAGATAAAAAATCTGCAACATACCTTTTGAAGAAGAACTTTCTTCTTCAACCTTGCTCGTATGGAGGAAGAGAGGAGAACTTAAGCGTGGATCTTCCTTGCCTTGCTCCTGGATGAAGAGGAAGACGACCCCTTGCTGCTGTGGAGAAGGAGGAAGAAGAGAAGAGAGGAGGCGTGGGGGAGAAGTTAATTCATAACACTGCTCCTCTTTTATAGATTGGGTTTAGGGCTTCCTAATCTTATTAGGAGTATGGACTATAACCCACCCTTGGATTAATGCCAAGTGTCCAATCCTTGTGCTCATAGATGCATGACATGTGTCTATTAATCAATTGATTAATTTTCTAATCACATTAGGATCCTAATCTCATTAGAGAATTAATTGATTTGGGAGCATGCATCCTACGACGCCATGTGGACTTTAAAGTCCGCATAGTGTGAACATGACTTAAGTCATATTCATCCTACGATGACATGTGGTCTTTAAAATCCACAAACTTGGTTTAATCAAATTGACCTAATCATGAACCCAAATCAATTTGGGTCGAACCCAATTTGATTATTAATCAGTCCAATTGCAATCCAATTGCAATCAATTACTTAATTCTTCTTCCATTAACTCACTAACACTTAGTGGGTTAATTCAATCACCAATCATATTGATGATTGATTTCTATTAGATTCCAAATCACAATTATGATAGTCTGACTAATTAAATCTCTATGTGTGTGACCCGTAGGTTCTATTCTGACTGGTAGTGAGACATATTGAGATCTCCATCTCAATATCACTAAACTCCTTTCAGTGGACTGAAACGATTTCAGTTCTACTCTCAGGGTTCACTGATCACCAAGTGAATGCCTTCGAGTCTCACAATCCACTAGTGACACCTAGCAGTATATGGTGGCAACCCAGCAGAATGAATATCTGAACCTCTAGGTGCAGTTAGCATATATACAGTCCTCTATCATGGATCCGACGTGACGGAGGTTATGGATATCTCGTCAAACTCCATCGTCCGTCATATGTCAAATTTATACGACTTCAGTTCGAGATATGAAAAACTCTTTTCCAAAATACCTGGTCAGAATTTATCGAACTCAGTCTCATAAATCACATAGGATCACTCCTAATCTATCAAGATCGATAGATCCATCTAGATGCAACCCTATTCCAAAATGAACCTACTGTAGCCAATCGCACTACAAGGATCCGAATGGCTAGGGCCCAAGTTCACATGCTCGTCAAACTACAGCAACCTCACAGTGAATAGCTGAGGCATCGCAGGTCAAAGGACCAGTCATACAACTGCGCATAAGTAGTCACTGACGAGTGGATAGATCCATGTGACTATTATCTTTGTCACGCTCAGTACCTTATTCTCTAACAAGTACTCGCATAATCACTCCAGTGTCTCTACACCGTGGACTCGAGACTCGTCCATCTGACTAAGTGATCTGTACACTAATCTCAACGGATCGATCACCGTCCCGTGATGGATCCATCGATCAGGAGCATTTAGAAATTAATCCCTAATGCCTCAAATTCTCAACTCCTTGAAAATATGTGTCATCATCTATTAATTTCTTGGATGATTCATGGACACATACAAACATGAATTAAAAATAAATTGCCCAATCTTAATTTATTAATAAGAGTCAAATTACAAATTATGCCCGAGATTATAATATGCGTCAACCACATGGCTTTTAGGGCATACTTCTAACACCAGTGGCACCCCCCGGCCGCGCCTGCAGCCGTGCCCTCAGTCGTGCCCAGCGTCGGCAGCCCATGGCTGCGTCGGCATCCCGCGACCTGCGCCCGCGGCCGACGGTCGGCACCCGTGGTTGCGGCTAACAGCTGTAGATCAACCTTCGGTAAAGTATTTTTTTTTCTTCTTCCTTTTCTTTCTTCCCGTTTTGATTTAATAGAATAAATTATGAGGAGGAAGGGCTTTACCTGCTCTGAAATGAGGGGAAAAAAATGAGGTTATTGTTTAAAATAAAAGGTAAAAGGATTGGAGACAAGAAAATCAATAAGACACAGAAATTGTAGGAAATTAGTTCTTTCAGGAACTAATAGTACTTCTCATTTCTTTCTTTTTTCACTTATGTACATTTCATCCTCCTTAAGATACCCTGTAATAGGCCAAGGATTATAATGAGGAGGTATGATAGTCATAATGATAAAACACCCAAAAGACAAGAGATGGTGAAAAGGTGGATGAATATAGACATCTCCAAGGGGATAAGGGGCACATCTAGGAGTTACAAAAGGTAAAAAAACCTAAGAGGTGGAAAAACTCGAGAGGTGAAAGTTAAGTGGTCATCCACCCAATGGTGGATTCATAACACTCCTTCTTGGATGACCACACACAAAGAACATGCCTCATTAAAAACCTTGGCAGAAAAAACCCAGTGGGAAAAAACCAATGGCGAAGGAAAAAGAGTTTAGTATTCTTGTGTACCATGAAGTGCTTTACGATTGCCTCATTAAAACCTTGGCAAAGATAAACCCAGTGGGACAAAACCTTAACAGAGGAAAAAGAGTACAATCGACACAAAACTTTAAGTCCTTGACTCTCCCTGAAAAGTACATGATCAAAGGTCTTTGAGGATCCTAGTGTTATTTTGATGTTTTCAAAGCTATTAAGGTCATATGGAAGTATTAATTTCACTAACTCAATTGATCAAGTACATAAATACTTAAGAAAGAAAGAAACGATAGATTCTCGATACATTCTTAATACATTCTACATTCTCAATACATTCTTGATACACTCTTGATATACGATTAAAACAACTCTCAAGGACTCATCTAAGGACAATTTTATTAGAAGAACTGGAGAAAAAATCTAAATTTCAGTTTGACAAAGTTAAGAGTCAAGTTTCCTTGCTAAAGGGCAATTCTGTCTTTTTCATAGTCAAAGAGATGAAAATTTTGTGTGCCAAGCATCCTAAATTACTTGAAATGTCTTTTTATTGGCTTGATGTGCAAAACTAATCTTGAGATGCAGAAAATCAGGATTAGAATCGATTTCAGAAAGTTTGTAGTAGAACCTGATACATTTTAGCAAGCTTTGGCACACCTTGGCATGCTTTGGCATGCTTGGCACAGACCTAGAGTCAACCCCAGAAAGATTGGAGCCGACTCTGGCACATTGGCACATCTTGGCACAAGGTTCGGAACGACCCCAGATAATAGCACTGTAGCTCGAGTCGACCCCAACAAGTTTTACAAGAAAAAATGCTCTCTGGATTCCCTAACAGAGTCGACCTCAGCCAAGCTCGAGTCATCTCCACTGTAGCTCGAGCCGACCCCAAAAAAGTTTGAGTCGACCCCAACTTGAATCATCAGAAAAATGCTCTATGGATTTTCTGTCAGAGTCGACCCCAACCAAGCTTAAGTCGACCCTACTGAAGCTCGAGTCAACCCCAGGAATATTCGAATCGACCCCAGTTTGGAACAACAAAAACTGCTTCTGAAATTTTCTGTCAGAGTCGACCCCAGCTACTGGCACTGTAGCTCGAGTCAACCCCAGCATAATCCGAATCGACCCGAGCACGACTGACAGCATAACGGCTAGTTCTACAGATGTACCTTTTGGTGCCCCAACGGCCATAAAAAGCTAGTTTCTCCAATCCAACGACTAGAAACTGATTTTTGGGGATGGTAAAATATTTAAGAACCACTATTCATCAGAAAAAATATTTTTTGCAAAATTATAGTAAACATTCAAGAGAAAAGAAAATTCTAGAGTTCTTCATTCATTGCTTCATTCCAAAATCTAAAAGAAGATGGTTAAGCAAAAATCAAGTGACTTCAAGAGCTCTACCAACCTCTTGAGGAGTGAAACAATCTCAGCAAAGAAGAGAATAGCATCTACAAAGTGATAATTATTTTCTTATCTCTTCTTTAAGTGCATATTTGTATTATTTGCTCATTTAGGAGCTTTATAGCTTGATTCTCTTATTTCTTTGTAAGGTTTATTGGTGAGCTCGTAAAACCAATGGTATAGGTTTGTTGGTGAGCCTGTAAAAGCAACGGTTAAGTTTAATTGGTGATCCTGTAAAACCAATTGTAGGATTTTTGGATTGGTGAGTCCGGTAAAACAATCCAGCTGTAATCCGAGAGGTTATAGTGAATTTCCAAGGGGATGCTTGGGAAGTGGACGTAGATGTCTTGGGGTGCACCGTACCACTATACCATGCTTACCTTTGTATTGAGTTCATTTTGTGCCTCTTGCGTTATTCCTTTTATTATATTGTATAATTGCTCTAGCTTGATTTCTAAAAGTTATTTAACTGTGCTTAACTAGAGCTTAACTAAGTTTGCTTCCACTGCACTTATACAATTCACTTAGGCCAAGCTACATTCATTCAAAAATTGATTTAAGGTCTTAAAATTTAGAAAACCCAATTCACCCCCCCCCCCCCCCCCCCCCCCCGCGCGCTCTTGGGTTATCACCTTGGGCAATAAATGGTATCAGAGCAGGTGCTCTAGTATTAATTGTTGATCTCACGATCAAGAGCCAAAGATCATGACAACTCAAATTGGTAGCTCTCTATCCGAGGGAGAGTCAACAAACAAACCACCGCTATTCAATGGCATAAATTATACCTACTAGAAAGTACGAATGAGAATATTTATACAAGTACTAGACTATGATATATGGAGAATCATTGTCAAAGGACCACACATACCCACCATTAGTATATATGGCATGGTCATCCCTAAGTCAGAAAAGGATTGGGATGACTATGATAAAAGGATGGCTCAACTTAATGCTGAAGCCATGAATGTTCTTTATTGCTCACTTGATGTAAATGAATTTAATAAAATTTCAACATGTAATTCTGCTAAGAAAATTTAGGACAGATTAGAGGTTACTCATAAAGGCACAAATCAAGTTAAGAAATCAAAAATAAATATTCTTGTACACAAGTATGAATTATTTAAAATGAAATCTTCTGAAAATATAACTAAAATGTTTACAAGATTTACTAACATAATAAATGACCTGAAGAGCTTAGGTAAATCTTATTCTAACTCGGAATTGGTGCACAAAATTCTCAGATCTCTACCTCGTATGTGGGAGGCCAAGGTAACTGTAATTCAAGAGGCTAAGGATCTCAATACATTTCAATTAGAAGAGCTTCTAGGATCACTTATGACTCAAGAGTTGACTATGAAGCAAAATTCTGAAGAAGAGGTCAAGAAAAGGAAGACCATTGCTCTGAAGTCTACAATCCCTAAAGAAGATAGTGAATCAAATGATTCGGATGAGGAAGAGGAATACGATGAAGAGAAAGTGGCAATGCTTGCAAAGAAGTTCAGAAAGTTTATAAGGAGGAAGAAAGAGTTCCACAAAAAGAAGCCCTTCTTCAAAGGCAGCTCTAGCAAAGAAAAGTAAAAGGATAAGAAAAAAGAAAGAGATGTGCCCATCTGTTATGAATACAATAAGCCTAGGTACTTCAAAATAGATTATCCACAATTAAAATGGATGGCGAAGAAACTCAAGAAGAAATTTCTCATGGCTGAGTGGAGTGAAAGTGATGGATCAAGCTTAGATGAGGAAGATCAGCCAAATACAGCTCAAATTTGCTTCATGGCAAATGATGATCAAGTAGATGCTGAACTTGAATGTAATTTTACTGTTGATGAATTGCATGATGCTTTTCTAGACCTTATGGAAGAACACAAAAAACTTATTCTAAAAATAAAATCTTAAAGAATGAAAATCAGACCCATATGGAAGATAAATTAAAACTATCTAATCATTATGAAACACTAAGTAAGAAGTTAACTAATGAAACTGAAAACTTAATTAAAGAGAACATTGAGCTAAAAAGGAATGTTAAAAAATATAAATCTTTAGTAGATAGATTCACGCTCAGCTCAACTAAGTTAAATATGATTCTAGATAGTCAAAGAGCCGTTTATGACAAAGCACGATTAGGGTATTAAACAAATAGAAAACAAAAATACTTAAAGAACTTGTTTGTAAAATCCAAGAATGAAAACATAACTTGTTATTGCTGTAACAAAGTAGGACATAAAGCTTATGAATGTGATTTCAGAAAATTTAACAATAACAAGTCAAATGAAAAAGACAAACAGAAATTCAAGAAAACCTGGATCCCAAAAGGAACCTTAAAGACTAACCCTAAAGGACCCAACTTAGCTTAGGTACCTAAAATGGATCCTTGATTATGCTTGCAGGTGTGTCTTACAACCAATGAGAAGAATCAGCTATGGTATCTAAATAGCAGCTGTTCAAGACACATGATAGGTGACATAAATCAATTCATTACCATGGAATCAAAAGATGGTAGAGTGGTAACCTTTGGTGACGATGGCAAAGGTCACATTATTGGAAAGGATAAAATCCGTATCACTCCATTCACTTTTATAGATAATGTCTTATTAGTTAATAGCCTAAAACATAACATGCTTAGCATTAGCCAATTTTGTGATAAAAGCTTTAAAGTCTCTTTTGAATCTTTGGTATGCATAATCATTAGTCCTAAAGACAATAGTATTATACTCATAGGATATAGGTGAAAGTGAATCCCGGTTTTTGCATGCATGTATATATATATATATATATTTTTTTTTAAAATGCAGCGGAAGGATAGAATTAAACTATTTGTTGCCCAAGGAGATAACCCAAGAGGAGGGGATGAATTGGGTTTTAATTAAATATTGATCAATTAAAATATGATAAGTAATTAACTAAAGGTATTACAAGCGAATTAGTTAGATTACTAGATGCAGTGAGTGAAGAGAGTGAAAGAGACACGATGCAATACAAACACAAAAGATTTATAGTAGTTCGGAGCCAACTCTTGCTCCTACGTCCACTCCCCAAGCCAAACTTGGGAGTTCACTATAATTCCTAGGATTACAGCTGGTTGTTTTACAAGCTCACAACCCAACTTGTTGTTTTCACGAGGTCACAACAAACTCGGTCGGTTTTGACAGGCTCACCGACTAGAACCACCCAATTGTTTTTCCAAGTTCACAATCAAACCTAGTTGGTTTTTTCCGGTTCACCAACCACAATCTTACACTATTGGTTTTATCTTTGGCTCACCAACAAACCTTACAACCCTTGATTCAATTCCCTGATTAAATCAAGTAAGAAAAATAAAGTCTAAGAATTCACAAAGAAAGCTTCTAAAAAGCAAGTGTGTGAACAATATAAGCTAAGTAGAGTTAGAAGTCCTCAAATAGATTTTAAAGGAGAAAGAGGGGGATTCTTGATTTCTGAATCTCCTCTTGAAAGCACTGAAGGTTTGAGGACAATAGTAGAGCCTTGAATGCGAAGGAAGCATTTTTCGGTTTGAGTTAAATGTGCTTCTTTCTTCTTTTGCTCGGATTAACTCTCTTAAAGCTCTTGGTGGTTGAAAATGCTTTAATGCTCAAGTGGAATAGCTCTCTTATCTTCTACTACTATTCACTCTAGCTATTTAAGTGGTTCCTTTCGAAAACTAGACGTTAGAAAGAGATTTGGAGCCGTTCTGTCCCGTCTGCACATCTTGACAATATATCCGTTGGGATCGGAGTCGACTCGTGCGATCTGAAGTTGACTCGGCTGTTACTGGAGTCGGCTCGCACTTTACTGGAGACGACTCACCCACTCTTCAGAATTTGAATTAAAGTGCTTGTTTCATCCTGGAGTCGACTCGGACCAAACTAGAGTCGACTTCGCCAACAGCTGGAGACGACTCGGACACTTAGGGGTCGGCTCGTTCTTAGGGTTCCAGAAATTCAACTTTCTATTTTTCTTCCTCGAGTCAACTCAGATTTTCCTGGAGTCGACTCGATTGTCTTGAGAGGCGACTCGAGATCTTCGGAAGATGTCTCATTCTCAGAGGCCAGAAAAATGATTCTCTATCTTTTGAACTGATCTGCCTCAGAGTCGACTCGGCCTTGTTGGAGTCGACTCGATTGCCTTGGGGGTCGACTCTGGAGCACTTGGAGTCGACTCGTTCACAGGATCTCCGAGATTTGTTCTCTGCCTTTCAGACCGCTTTCCTCTGGGAGTCGACTCGGACAAACTGGGAGTCGACTCGCCAAGCGTCGGAGTCGACTCGCAATCTTCTGAAGTCGACTCGGTAACAGGGTCTAAAATCCATCGTTCTGTCTTTCTGTCTGTTACCCTTTGGAGTCGACTCGGGACCATCTGGAGTCGACTCGGCAAGCATCGGAGTCGACTCTCAACCTTTTGGAGTCGACTCGTTAGCAGGATCTAAAATTCATCATTCTGTCTTTCTGTCTATTACCCTTTGGAGTCGACTCGGTACCATCTGGAGTTGACTCTTAACCTTTTGGAGTCGACTCATTAACAGGATCTAAAATCCATCGTTTTGTCTTTCTATCTATTACCCTTTGGAGTCGACTCGGGACCATCCGGAGTCAACTCGAGATTGTGCCAGAAATGTTAAACCAGCCGGAGTCGACTCGCAAAGTTTCGGAGTCGACTCGTGATGCAGACTTTGGTTCAAATTGAGTCCAACACTTAGCCAAATTACTTTGAACTAAAGCTTGAGGCACTTAACCAGAAATTCATACATATTTGCTTGAAACACTAGATTGAATTCATTAGTACAACATAAAATATACTCAAATACTTTGAGCTCATCAAAATCAATTAGGAGTTTACTCAATCACTCCACAATCTCCCCCTTTTTGATGATGACAAAATATTGAGTATTTGTAAAGTGAATTGCTCATTCAAGAAGTAATTTATGGTAAAATTTCAAGAAATGAATTCAAATATTTAGTCATTTAGTGTATCCAAAGATTAAAAGGTATTAAGCAGTAAACTTTGAAATTAAAGCTCCCCCTTTCATTTGGAATTATATAAGCCTTCAAATCATGCAATTAATTGTTTGGCTTATAGGTTTTTAATGAATTTGCTTTCTTAGAATTTCATATTCTTTTCCTCAACACGTGCATTCAATTTTTTTTGAACTTTGTTCAAGTTTTCTAAATTTTCCTTTAATGTTTTAAACTTGAGCTGAAGTTCTTAATTATAGAAGAAAAAATCTAACGATTTGTTCTTGAATATGATTCAACTAATCTCCGAATATTCCTTAAATAGATTCTGGAGATTACTCCTTGAGAAGCTCCAACAGAGAGATAATGAGCCTCGAGGTATCGAATCAACTTAGAACAAATCACATTTTCTTAAGGGTTTTCTTGTTTAGTGATTTCCTTTATTTACAATTTATCATATGTTCCCCCCTTTTTTGTCATCATAGCAAAAAGGTAGAATATCAATGAATCAATGTAGACAATACTCATAACTCAAAACACAATAATCATAACACAGAAGGCACAATGTACACAAGTTTTTAGAAAAAGACTTCAATTCATTGTAAGTATTACACAATTTGGGTACAATGATTGAAAGTCCAAAAGAACTTTAAATGATAATAAAAACAAAATACATGTCTAAGGACATCTAGTATAGGAAGAAGAAACTTCTAGAGTTCTTCGTTGACACTGCAAGACCAAGCTAACTGCTTCAGAGAGATTCCCCAGTTGCGCAATCACTTCTGAAGTAGCCCTAGCTTGAGTCTGGGTCAGTTGGGTTATGCTTTCATTGATTGTATCAAGTTTATCGATCACTACATTTGCAAGCCTCTCTGCTCCTTGATTTAACCTTAGCAGCTCAACTCTTACAGAATCTTGCATTTGCTTTGTGTCTTCCTTGATAGCTGTGAGGCTCAAATACTGACCCTGAACTAGACTCCTCAAACTGGATAGCTCCTCCTTGAGTTCGGCTACCATGACAGACACGGCTACTGTGGAGGGAGTCAACTCGGTGGAGGGTGTACTGGAGGTACCTCTGAGTTCCCTCACTATGTCATCCCTCAACTCTCGGAGCTGCTTAGGACTAATCCTGATCTCTAGTGGCTGCTGAGGTGGTGGCACTGTGGAAGGTCCAGCAGAGGTCGAGGGCTCGGCAGTGAATGAGGGACCAGCTGTGGATGGGAAGGTGGAAGGATCTATGGAGTGGTCCTGATCATGGTCAGAGGTAGGTGAGTGATGAGTAGTGGGGTCAGATGGTATGGATGTGGATGACTTCCTAACCCAAGTACCCTCCACCTTGTGAAAACCCATTCGGTGGAGAGTCCCCTCACCAATATGGTATGTATATCTGAGTGAGCGAGAGGGTTCCCCCTCAGGGATAGGAACTTCTAACTTCCTAAAGATTAGTGTAAAAGGCATGCCGTAGGGGAGACTCAATCTAGGCTTGTCTAGGGGTTCACAAATGTAGCTGTAGATGAGTTTTGGAAAGTTGAGGGGAATGTCATGTAGGATATAGAACATCAAGGCTAGATCTTTTTCAGAAATGAAATCAAACCTACTGGTCTTGAAAAAGAGAGTCCTAAAAATGATACTCAGGAGGAGTCGCATTTCAGCTGAAAGTTGATTTGCAAACACCTTCTCTATGGGGGATTGAGGTGGTCTCCCTAGAATGGTCGTAAGGGCCTCAGTCCTATCAGTGGGATGTGTGGAGGACTTGAGCAATGAGATCCTCCGAAATAGAAATAGGAACATTCGCTACAGTCCCTTGAATACCACCGCCACCCCGTGTGATAGTCCCATAGAATTTCCTAACTAACCCTGGGTATGTAAGGAGGTCAAGGGAACAAAAATAATCTAAGCCTTGGGCCCTAAGGTGATGCCTTAGTGTGAACCCTTCCCGGGAGAGGATGTCGAAGTTGACCTTCCTCCTGGTGGAGACAACCTTCCGACACACGGACGCAAGGAAATCGACCTAGGCGGAGAAGGATCCGGAGATGGTGGCCTCATGGGTTCGTTCCGCGCCTTCGACCGTCTCTCGGCGCCGCTCGTTGTGAGAGGTCTCTTCCGACTAGGGACGACAGTTTTTCTAGGCATTTTTGACCTAACAAGAATATAAAGATGGAAAAAAGGGAGGAAATAATGGAGAAAGGATGAAGAAAAAGGTCGGAGATGAGGTAGAAGACGACTTTAGGATTTTTTGGAACAATGGCGGCCAAAAAGAAAGTTTGGAAAAAATCATTTCGATTAGGGTTAAAAGACGGATTTTCGATCTTGAGTCGACTCCTAAAAATGCGCGAGTCAACTCGCCCACGAGTCGACTCTCAGAATCATCCGAGTCGACTCGAGCTCTGGCACATAATCAAAAACTCAATTAATAGCGTGCCAAAAGAGAGAGATATGATAATCTTTAAAGCTAAATGAATGATTTACTGATCATAGGTGTAAAATCTTATATCCAACATAAGCTAATGATCAAAATCAAAGAATTAGAGAAAAGTATCAAAGGAATGGATCAATCACTCCTAATCCTCTTCTAAGAACATAGAATCGATCTTCACTTAAGGATTTTATGAAGATATCAGCAAGTTGATCATCAGTACAAATAAATTCAAGCATCACATCACCATTTAACATATGATCTCTTATAAAGTGATGTCTTATCTCAATGTGTTTAGTTCTTGAGTGCTGAATTGAATTTTTAGTTAGATTTATAGCACTTGTATTATCACAGTTTATGGAAATCCTATCTTGTTTAATGCCATAATCTTCAAGTTATTGCTTGATCTACAAGATTTGAGCACAACAACTCCCGGCAGCAACATATTCGGCCTCCGCCGTAGATAGTGCAACCGAGTTTTATTTTTTGCTAAACCATGAGATTAAGTTTTCTCCTAAGAATTGACATGATCTGCTGGTGCTTTTTCTATCAAGTTTACAAGCAGCGAAGTCAAAATCAGTGTACCCTATTAAGTTTATGCTTGATTCTTTAGAGTACCATAAACCTATGTTCTTTGTACCTATTAGATACTTAAAAATTCTTGTAACTGCAATTAGGTGTAATTTCTTAGGATTATATTGATATCTAGCACACATGCATATGCTAAACATGATATCAGGTCTACTTGCAGTAAGATATAATAATGATCCAATCATACCTCTATACAGCTTTTGATCTACTGACTTACCTGATTCATCTTTGTCTAGTTTGCATGATGAGCTCATGGGGGTGCCAATTAACTTGTTTCCGTCCATATCAAATTTCTTCAGCATTTTCTTGATGTATTTAGCTTGATTGATGAAAATCCCTTCCTTAGATTGTTTGATTTGAAGTTCGAGGAAGTAGTTCAACTCTCCCATCATGCTCATCTCAAATTCACTCTGCATTAATTTGGCAAACTCTTCGCAAAGATGATTGTTAGTAGCACCGAAAATAATATCATATACATAAATCTGCACTACTAACATATCTTTGTTTTTCTTTTTCAAAAATAAGGTTGTATCAACATTCCCTCTAGAAAATTCATGGTCTAATAGAAATTTGCTAAGCATTTCATACCATGCTCTAGGCGCTTGTTTTAGACCATAAAGTGCTTTATTTAGTTTGTAAACATGATTGGGGTATTGATGATTTTCAAAACCAGGAGGTTGTTCTACATAAACTTTCTCATTAATATACCCATTCAAGAAGGCACTTTTTACATCCATTTGAAATAATTTGAAATCTTTAAAACATGCAAATGCTAGTAACAGTCTAATTGCTTCAAGTATAGCCACAGGAGCAAAGGTCTCATCAAAATCTATACCTTCTTCTTGATTATATCCCTTTGCTACTAATCTAGCCTTGTTTCGAACTACAACTCCATTTTCATCAAGTTTATTCTTGTACACCCATTTAGTTCCAATTATTGAGTATTCAGAGGGTCTTTCTACTAAGTTCCATACTTCATTTATTGTAAATTGGTTTAGTTCCTCTTGCATAGCATTTATCCAATTTACATCATTTTCAGCTTCTTCAATATTTTTAGGCTCTAAATGTGAAACAAATGCAAGATGATTATTTAATTTTGTAAAAGAGGCTCTAGTTCTAACAGGTTGAGATGGATCATCTAAGATTAACTCTTTAGGATGTCCGTGAGTATACCTCCAAGCCTTTGTAAGTCCATGTTCAACAATTACCTCTTGGCTTGTTGAAGTCTTTTCAATTTGCTTTGGTTCATCCTCTTGTAAAGTCATGTCATCCATCTTTTCCTCAAGTATCCCTGTATCATCATCAAAAGCTACTCTTTTGCTAGAAGAGGCATCATTAGTCTCATCGAAAACAACATAAATAGATTCTTCAATAACAAGAGTTCTTTTGTTGAAGACTCTATATGCCCTACTTGATGTAGAGTATCCCAAAAAGATACCTTCATCAGATTTGGAATCAAATTTTCTTAAGTTATCTTGGCCATTATTATGAATAAAACACATACAACCAAAAATATGAAAATAGTTTACTGTGGGCTTTCTATCTCTCTAAAGTTCATAAGGTGTTTTCTTTATAATTGGTCTCAATAAAACTCTATTTAGTATATAACATGATGTGTTAATAGCTTCATCCCAAAAATACTTTGGGAGATCACTTTCACATAACATGCTTCTAGCCATTTTATCTAGGGTTCTATTCTTTCTTTCCACCACTCCATTTTGTTGTGGAGTCCTATGTGCAAAAAAATTATGAGTTATTTTCTTTTTACTACAAAATTTTTCAAATACATGATTTTCAAATTCTGTTCCATGATCACTCCTAATAGCTATAACTGAAACACTTCTTGCGTTAGTTACTTCCTTATGAAATTTTTTAAATACTGAAAATGCTTCATCTTTATGAGCTAAAAATATGACCCATGTGTATCTAGAAAAATCATCTACAATGACAAGACCATACTTATTACCACCAAGGATTGTGGTCCTAATTGGTCCAAAAAGATCCATGTGAAGTAGCTCAAGGGGTCTAGTAGTAGAGACACAATTTATAGATTTAAAAGAATTTTTAGATTGTTTGCCAAATTGACACGCTCTACAAATTTTATTTTTCTCAAATTTTAGCTTTGGCAAACCAATCACAGAATCTCTTTTAATTAATTTAGATAGTGTATCCATACTTGAATGACCTAATTTACGGTGCCATAACCAACTTGCATCATTGACCTTAGTATCACTAGCTACTAAGCAGCGGCTATTTTTGGCAAGATCTTCAAGATCTACTACATAAACATTGCCACGTCTTAGTCCTTTGAATACTAAGCTATTATCAATTGAGTTGGTTATGATGCATAAAGATGGCTTAAACAGAACATCAAAACCTCTATCACATAATTGACTAACGCTAAGTAAGTTATGCTTAAGACCATCTACAAACCGAACATTCTAACAAAGGTTGAAGGTGTGATTTGTATTTTACCGATACCCATGATGTGACCTTGGCTATTGTCTCCAAAAGTCACCGCACCTCCATTTTTAGACTCTAGGATGAAGAATTGCTCCTTGTCACCCATCATGTATCTTGAGCAGCCACTATACAAGTACCAACAGTGTTTATTGAGCTTGGCTGCAAGACACTCCTACACAAAGAAATCATACAATCTTAGGTACCCAAGTTTTCTTGGATCCTTCAAGGTTAGTTATGTTGGTTCCTTTTGGAACCCAAATCTTTTTAATCTTTCTTTTAGCTTCTATTTTTCTATGGTTACATATATTAGCTTTATGTCCTACTCTACCACAACAAAAGTAGGTTACATTTTTAGTTTTACTTTCACCGGCTTTTACAAAGAAGTTTTTGAGAAATTTTTGCTTGCTCTTAGGCTTATACCCTAAACTGGCTCTATTAAACACAGCTCTTTGACTATTAAGAATCATTTCTAGTTTTTCAGAGCTATAGGTAAACTTCTCAAAAATAGGTTTATATTTTTCAAGTTCCTTTGTTAAGTTCAGTTTTTCTGTTTTTAGTAAGTTTAAATCTTTTGTAAAGTTATCTTTTAGAGTTTGATTATTATTTTTAAGTTCTAAAATTTTCTTGGTTTATCTTTAATTAAGGTACCAGTTTTTTAAGTTAGCAATTGGTTGCTTGTTTTAAATTCTAAGTTTTCTTTGACAATAGAGTCCTTATCCTTAATCAATTTATCATTTTTATGAATTTAAGATTGATTAGTTAGCTTCAATTCTTTGTTTTTAAGATTTATTGACCTATATTCATCCATTAGTTCATTAAAGGTATCATACAATTCTTCAAAAAATAAAATCTAAATGTGTTTCAGATATTACCTCATTTTCGTTTGCCATAAAGCAGAAATTGACCTTTTCCTCTTGTTCCTCTTCCGATGATGATGATGATTTATTATAATCAGTCCAGGTGGAGATAAGAGCTTTCTTCTTCTTGTACTTATTGCCCTTCTTCAGCAAGGGATAGTCGGCTCTGAAATGTTCCAGCTTCTTGCATTCATAGTATTCGGTTCCCTCACTTTTCTTTTTCTTACCTTTATCCATATAGAAGGAACTCGAGGGAACTCTCTTCTTATGGAAGGGCTTCTTTCTATTGATGAATCTTCTGAATTTTTGCACAAGAAGAGCTTCTTCTTCATCTTCCTCATTATCTTCTACTTCACTGCTGCTACTGCAAGATAGATCTTTGTTAGAAGAAGTAGACTTGAGGGCAATTACCTTTTTCTTATGAGAGAATTCTTCTTCGCTGTGTTGTTTCATTGTTAGCTCATGCGCCATTAGAGATCCAAGAAGCTCCTCGAGTGGCAGCTTGTTCAAATCTTTTGCTTCTTGGATTGCCGTGACCTTGGCTTCCCATGATCTTGATAAAGAGCGAAGAATTTTCTAACAAGGTCACCGTTAGTATAATTTTTGCCAAGGCTTTTTAAACCGTTGACAATATCAATGAATCTAGTGAACATGCAAGAGATGGTTTCATTAGATTCTATTTTAAATAGTTCATATTTATGAACTAGCATGTTTATTTTAGATTTCTTGACTTGATTTGTACCCTCGTGGGTCATTTCAATTTTATCCCATATCTCTTTCGCAGAATTGCAAGTAGAGATTCTATTGAATTCATTAGGGTCCAAGGCACAATAAAGAGCATTCATTGCTTTGGCATTTAGTTGTGCCTTCCTTCTATCATGATCATCTCAATCTTTTTCAAGCTTGGGTATAGCAATGTTAGCTACATAGATAGAAGGATTATATGGTCCATTAACTATGATGCTCCAAACATCATAGTCTTGGGCTTGGATAAATATCCTCATTCTAGCCTTTCAATAGGTGTAGTTGGTTCCATTGAACAATGGAGGCTTATTGGAGGATTGCCCCTCACTAAGGAAAGATCCAAAAGGGTTGTCATTTTAATCTTTTACTCTTTTTAAGGATTGGAACACCAATCGATATAAAAGCACCTGCTCTAATACCACTTGTTGCCTAAGGAGACAACCCAAGAGGGGGGATAAATTGGGTTATAACTAATTATGGCTCAATTAAAATATGATGAGTGATTAACTAAAGCTATTACAAGCTAATTAGTTAGATTAGTGGATGCAATGAAAGAAGAGAGTGAAAGAGACAAAGTCCAATAAAAACACAAAAGATTTATAGTGGTTCGGAGCCAACTCTTGCTCCTACGTCCACTCCCCAAGCCACACTTGGGACTTCACTATAATTTCTAGGATTACAGTTGGGTGTTTTACAAGCTCACAACCCAACTTGTTGTTTTTACAAGGTTACAAGGAACTCGGTCGGTTTTGACAGGCTCACCGACTAGAACCACCCAATTATTTTTTTGGGTTCACAATCAAACCTAGTTGGTTTTTTCCGGTTCACCAACCACAACCTTACACCGTTGGTTTTATCTTTGGCTCATCAACAAACCTTATAACCCTTGATTCAATCCCCTGATTAAATCAAGTAAGAACAACAAAGTCTAAGAATTCACAAAGAAAGCTTCTAAAAAGCAAGTGTGTGAACAATATAAGCTAAGTAGAGTTAGAAGCCCTCAAACAGATTTTAAAGGAGGAAGAGGGAGATTCTCGATTTCTGAGTCTCCTCTTGAAAGCACCGAAGGTTGGAGGACAATAGTAGAGCCTTGAATGCGAAGGAAGCACTTTTTGGTTTGAGTTGAATGTGCTTCTTCCTTCTTTTGCTCGGATTAACTCTCTTGAAGCTCTTGGTGGTTGAAAATGCTTTAATGCTCCAGTGGAATAGCACTCTTATCTTCTACTACTGTTCACTTTGGCTATTTAAGTGGTTCCTTTCGAAAACTAGCCGTTAGAAAGAGATTGGGAGCCGTTCTGTCCCATCTGCACATCTTGACAATGTATCCGTTGGGATCGGATTCGACTCGTGCGATCTGGAGTCGACTCGGCTGTTACTGGAGTCGGCTCGCACTTTACTGGAGACGACTCGCCCACTGTTCAGGATTTGAATTAAAATGCTTGTTTCGTCCTGGAGTCGGCTCGGACCAAACTGGAGTCGACTTCGCCAATAGCTGGAGACGACTCGGGCACTTAGGGATCGGCTCGTTCTCAAGGTTCTAGAAACTCAACTTTCTGTTTTTCTTCCTCGAGTCGACTCGAATTTTCTTGTGGTCGACTCGACTATCTTGAGAGGCGACTCGAGATCTTCGGAAGACGTCTCGTTCTCAAAGATCAGAAAAATGATTCTCTGTCTTTTGAACTGATCTGCCTCGGAGTCGACCCGACCTTGTTGGAGTCGACTCGGCTGCCTTGGGGGTCGACTTTGGAGCACTTGGAGTCGACTCGTTCACAGGGTCTTCGAGATTGGTTCATTGCCTTTCAGACCGCTTTCCTCTGGGAGTCGACTCGGACAAATTGGGAGTCGACTCACCAAGCGTCGGAGTCGACTCGCAATCTTCTGAAGTCGACTCGGTAACAGGGTCTAAAATCCATCATTCTATTTTTCTGTCTGTTACCCTTTGGAGTCGACTCGGGACCATCTGGAGTCGACTCGGCAAGCATCGGAGTCGACTCTCAACCTTTTGGAGTCGACTCATTAACAGGGTCTAAAATCCATCTTTCTGTCTTTCTGTCTGTTACCCTTTGGAGTCGACTCGGGACCATCTGGAGTCGACTTGGCAAGCATCGGAGTCGACTCTCAACCTTTTGGAGTCGACTCGTTAACAGGGTCTAAATCCATCGTTCTGTCTTTCTGTCTGTTACCTTTTGGAGTCGACTCGGGACCATCTAGAGTCAACTCGAGCTTATGCCAGAAATGTTAAACCAGCCGAAGTCGACTCGCAAAGTTCCGAAGTCGACTCGTGATGCAGACTTTGGTTTAAATTGAGTCCAACACTTAGCCAAATTACTTTGAACCAAAGTTTGAGGCACTTAACCAGAAATTCATACATATTTGCCTGAAACACTAGATTGAATTTATTAGTACAACATAAAATATACTCAAATACTTTGAAATCATCAAAATCAATTAGGGGTTTACTCAATCACTCCACACTATTTAATTCTAAGCATGCAAGAGATCATATCTCGAAATAAACAAGTCCAGGAACTTTAAACAACATTTTGTCTAACAACTTGTGCATGATTAATTACATGATCTGAAAATTCTGCCCTAGTCAAGTTCTAAACCTAACTAAGAATGAAGAAGAGATTGGATCTCTTACCTTTCGAATGTGAAGACTCTGTGGATCTGTGTCTCGCAACCGCACATGTGTCCAGACCCTATGGATCGTCCACGCGAAGCTCCGGAATGATCTGATTCTGCGGAAGTGCAGCTTGCGCAGAACCCTGCTGTGGCTGAAATCTTTCTTTCTTTCTTGGATTGATCAACCTTTGATCGGATCAAGACAAAAGGTGAATGGAGGATGAAGAGGAGGAGAAGAGCTTTATGATTTTCACAAAAATAGAGATTGCTTTGGACGCCCTAAAGGAATGACTATTAAACCCTAGGCGAGAGAATGAAAAAGGAAATGAAGAGAGGCGTGTGGGCTGATTTCAATGTGATTGAAATCTCATCAAGATACCTTATTAATTCACACCAGCTTCTGATGTCCTTTTATGCTTGGGCGTATGGGAGGATGAAGCAAAATGATAAGATCAAATCCCAAAAGATTGATCATATCCTTTGATCAAATCTCAATCGACCAAATCTTCTTCATACCACCTCATTAGGTTATTTTACAATTTAGTAAATTTGGCACACATTAAATTTTGAATAATTCCTTCATATGGTGCCCCATCTCTGAGGCTTGCCATGTGTCACCATGCGCCATCAGCATTTGAATTTAAATCCTAACTAAATTAGGATCAAACCAATCCATGGCGCCATGCAAGGAGAAAATGACATGTGTCATCCAATCCTTGATTCGAGGGATCCACTCTAATCTGATTAGAGCCCTTCTTATGGCGCATGAAAGGATGCATCACGTGCTTCCTTTTTCTCCTAATCAAATTAGAAAACCTCCCAATTAATTTCGAATTAATCAGGGATTAATTTTGATCAAATCAGAATTAGTTATGGCGCCAAGATGAAGTGGTGACGTGGTCTTTGTGATTCACATAATGTGATCACAACTAAAGGAATATTCTCTAAGTTAATTTCCTGATCTAATTAGGGTATGAACCAATCATAAGCCCAAATTAACTTAGGTTGAACCTAATCCAATTAGATCAAACCATGATTGAAGCCTATATTGATTTAGGTTGAGCCAAATCCAATTAGGTCAAACCGTGATGAAATCCAAATTAAATCTTATTCAATTTTGTTCAACCCAAGGTCAATCACTCAATCAAATTGAGTCAATTAGCAATCTAATTATCAATTAATCCTCCAATAATTCTTTAATTATTTAATGCAACTTTTGCTTAGGATAATTTGTCAATCGAATTGACCAAATTACCCCTGGATGATTCTTAATCATCCATCAGCCACTATGATCAACCTAGAAAACTTCTATGCATGTGACCCATAGGTTCGAACCTAAACCGGTAGCATAAAAATGATTTTCTGTACTAATCGATGTGACCTTCTAGCAATAGTATCCGACGTCTGGATAGGCCGAATAATTGTGAAGCAATATTCTGGAATCCTAGACTATGGTTACCGTATAATTCATCCCTATGACTCCAAATGTCTAGGATGACTTCAGATTTCTGTCAACTCTGTAATTAATACATCCATGATGTGATTCAACTTTATAAATCCTGCGACTCCTCATAAGGATTACCCTGGCCAAGGTTTTGCTAAATTGAACACAAGGGCATTATCTCATGTCACCAGGAGGGGTCAATAACATCTTGACTCACACACCGACTTTGCAAGTACTTGACTGCGCCCAGTGATCTTTCATCCCTGAATTAGAAATTCAGCTGGTCCGGTACCAAAGTACAGTGAGTGATAAGTGCTAAATAATGTATAAATTAATCTATTTTACATAGTACTTATTATTATTTTTATGCACATACTTTAGATTTAAACATAGGAAAATGTATTTCCCTTCATCATTGCATTATTAAAAATAATTCAAGTTTGATTGATTTTATTGGTCAAATCTAATGTATGCAGGTCGCGTCAAACTCATTTGGGATGATCCCTGAACCCAAATTGTATGCACCTCGAAAATCAAATCCTCTCAGATTTTTGATTTAGCCATTCATCCCAACTCCCCTGCTTCTTTCACATCCAATCGAGTTCGATCTTTTGTTCATGTTCTAACATTCTGTCCCAAAATCTCCCACATTGTACTATTTGAACCCGTATCATGGATCAGCCTTCATGTGCAATCAGCTATTCAAAACTTTCTTTACATGTTCACCCATCAAGACTACTTTCCTCCACGTGTCCAAACCTCCTCGGTGTTAGCTTCAAAACAAAACTATTTCCCTACCATTCCTATTCCCTTTCCGCATCCACTATCCAAGCCAATCCAAGCTTCCCAAGTCAATCCTCATGCGATTCATCATCCCTCGTGTCCAGCAAATCTCCCCGCATCCCATATCACGGCTCAAATCCACACGTTTTTCCCCTGCTTCAAAACAGAGCTCACCTCCTTCCCAGTCGTATCCAATCCTTGATCGCCTCTGGATTCCTCCCATTCAACCACATTCGAGCATCCCGTGAGCACCCTGCATGTGATCACCCTCGTCCTCCTAGATTTGTTGCTCCAGATTTGATCTCCTCCCAGATCTTCTTCTGAATTACTCCCGTTCGCACTCAACCTCTAAGATCCTACCAATGTCGACAGCCTTCACTTGCTTCGGAACAGAGCCAGGACCCATGGACTCCTCCCGCGATGCAATCTTCCCAGCGTCCGTGAGTCAAGCATCATCTTCCCAGATTTCCTCCCAGCCATTCCGCTCCTATCCATGGATCCCACCCAGTATTCAACCACGTCTGTAATCCTTTCTTCCGGATTCCCTTGCTTAGGAACAGAGTCCCAGCGGTTTTACGTGATCCATCCAAATCCCGCGCCCAAATTGAAGCTCCCTTGCTCCGCATGTCCAGATGAGAGCCAGCATAGAATCCTCTCCACGCCCACGTCGCCCTCCGCGTACAAGCAGCGTTGGCTTCTTCCAATCCAGTTGCAGCCGCAACCATTCCGGGATATTCAAAATCGTCCGGATCACTCCGTTCCAGAAAATCCGGCCGGTGATGATTCTCTCCACGGAAAACAGGGGGGCTGGTGAAGCTATAAAAGGAGGAGACTTCTCTTCTTCGGGGGAGATCTCTTCTCGGGTTGAGTTCCCACAGAATTAAGAGGAGGGAGAGAATACTTTGGGTATTTTGGAAATAACTTCCCATAGACAAAAAAAGAATGAAGTGTTGAGAGGGAGCGGAACGGGATCAGAGGATTTTCATATGAAGATGGGAGGTCGTCTGGAAGCCATGCGTGGCTAAACATCTAGTCTAGGGCTGGATGAAGCCCTAGCAATGTATCAGGGCATTTGTAGTTCTTATTCTTTTAATTTTTGGAGCTTGTTTAAATTCTAATTCTCAATAAAAAATTCTTTTATGATGTTTAAACTTTGAGCATGCTATTTACTATTCATGTTTGCTAAAATAGTCTAAGATGATCCATGCCTAGGAAGATGAGGTGTACTGCACCCTAGGTTAGCTTAATTAGGTAGACACTTCTTGCTATACCTAAGATGGATCTTTCTAAAACTCTTTATGCTTTTATTTTAAAGGCTTGTATCCAATTTGCATGCCTCTCCAAAAAATAAAAATTAAGAACACAGACCCTGATGCAATGCTATGCGGTGGATTCCAAACCCTAGATCCATCTACTCTGATAAATTCTAATTCGTACTCATAGATTAATTTAGTATAATCAAGTTAGCAAATTCTTCTTCCTGATTTATTTTTAAAGAAAAATAACTTATTCTCCAATCCTTGTGGACCGACATCCGTAATCACTATCCTACAAGATATGTGCTATTGCGTGGTTTTACTTTTGAAATTGAAAGAACCGATCAATTTTTGGCGCCGTTGCCGTGGATTGCTAGCATAGTTGTTTTTCTTTTCATAAATTAAAACTTTCAAAAAAAGTATATATATCTAAAAAAATAAAATAAAAATATTTTCTAATTTTGTTACTTTCCTTATCTCCTTTTTCTTTCGTACTAATTTTTGCTTATTTTTATTTTTTTTGGTATTATTTGATCATGAATCGAAGAAAAAATCTAGGACGATCAAAAAGAAAACTGCTGGAAAAGGAATACTGTAGAGGTTTGCCTAAAAAAAAAAATTGCTGGAGACATTTTCTTTAGTAACCTCTAAACCTTTCTTGCTTAAATTAATTTTCTATTAGCATGAAATTTTGTGGTGATTGTTTGATTTTAATTTCAGCAAAAGTGTGAATATATGCTTGATACACATACACCAATTAATCTGCACGTAGTAAGGGCAATCACCCCAACAAGATAAGAACTGAATTTCATCACCAGATTCTCGTCCGAATTAGGTGAACCAATTCGCACATAGCTATCACTTTAATTAAAAATAATTAGACTTTGGTCTCTAGGGACATTCGAGCTCAATAGGATGAAGATCACCGAAAGTTGCACCAATTTCGCTCCGTGGCTCAGTTGATGTCTAGGAAAGCTTTGTCCCTATAAGGGAGACAGTTCATCTGTTCGAGGCAAGTGGTTTTTAAAAGGGACCTTTGCGAACGCATCGTGACCCCCCCCCACTTACCTGGGAGCTTACCTGGTCAACTCAGTTCATTAGACCGGATTGGAGGCTTAGGTGCCCTCTTCAAACCAGTTAGGAGCTGTCTAGTGATGTTAAGGCAAATACAAGGATTTGATGTGTTTTTCTTTTATTGCATGCTTGACTGATCAAATACTAGTTTATACAAGGGAGTCGTTCTAGAGTGCGCAACCTATTACCTTTTAACCCTGAAATAGAATGGACCCTTAGGAATATTCGAGCTGAGATCAAAACATTAGAATCATTCCCCACCTCCTGAGATGGCTGAAGAATAACCCAAACTCCTGAGGGAGTACTTTAGTCCAACCATTTACACTTCCTCATCTTGCATTCGATTACCTGAGGTAGCAGCTGTACAATATGAAATAAAGTCTAGTATGATCCAAATGCTCCCATCTTTTTATGGGCTCACCAATGAAGATCTATATAAACACCTAGATGAATTTCTTGAGATTTGCACCACTGTCAAGATTCAGAACTTCACTGATGATGCTCTGAAACTTAGATTATTCTCCTTCTCCCTTAAAGATGGAGCCAAGCAATGGCTGAATTCTTTAGAAGCCAACTCAATTCGTTCCTGGGATCAAATGCAACAAGAATTTCTTAAAAAATACTTTTCCATAGGAAGAACGAACCAGTTTAGACGTGCCATCACACGCTTCTCCCAAACTGAGGAAGAAGAATTTCATGAAACCTGGGAGAGATTTCGAAACCTAATCCGTAAATGCCCATATCATCAAATACCTAAATGGCAGCTAGTGCAATGTTTCTATGACGGATTGACTGAATAAAACCGTGAGATGATCGATGTTGCGTGCGGGGGAACTTTCATGCTTCAAAATGAGCATGAAGCATGGCAATTATTTGAAAATCTCAACAAAAACTTCCTCCATCATGCTTCCTATTCTCGTCAAGCAGCCCCGAGTTCTCAAAGAAAAGGAACCATTTGTGAAATAAGTCATTCTATGGATCTGTCTAGCAAGGTAGATGCATTGTCCCATAAGATTGACCAACTGATGATAGGAGGACATGTCGTTAGCTCTTCCCAAGCACAAGTGTGTGCTATCTGTTCTAGCCCATCATATCCTATTCATGAGTGCCACTCAGCATCTCAATTCTCCGAACTCGTGCAAGAATACATCAATGCTACTCAAATACAGCCCAGACCAGATAATGACCCATTTTCCAATACATATAATCCAGGATGGCAGAATCATCCAAATTTTTTTTGGAAGCAGCAAGCTTCGAATATTGCCCAACCCTACTCCCAAAATTTTCAAAACCCTCAGAATTTTCATCTATACCATCCCTCAACTCAATTTCAACATCCTCCTCCTCCACCCCAAAGAAATACAGCCTTTGAGGAGAAAGTATTGACTGCCCTTCAAGGTTTGGAGGCAAACACACAACTATTGCACTCTCACACGCAATCCATTGCTAAGCTAGAATTCCCAAATGGGTCAACTAGCTAATGCATTAAACAAGCGAGAGGAAGGCAAGCTTCCAAGTCAACCAATGAGTAATCTAAGGGGACAATACGTTGCTCAAGAAACTTGACTAAATCATGAGCAAGCCAATGCTTTGACTACCCTTAGGAGTGGATGTATAATAGATAATAAGGTTGGGATGGGTAACAATAAGAAAGTTAAAGAAGAGGAGAGGAATGTATCACATAAAAATCCAAAACCTTCTTTTTCTTCTTCAGCTAGTCCACCGTCTGCCACAACTCACATTCCAAAGGCCCCATTTCCTGAAGCACTTAATGCACCCATTCCCTGTGGCAAGAAGGGAACTTTACTAGAAGATATGATGGAGGTTTTCAAACAAGTTAAAATCAACCTTCCGCTCCTTGATGCCATCAAACAAGTTTCCTCCTATGCCAAATTTTTCAAAGATCTTTGCATCCAAAAACAAAAATCTAGGACACATGTGCCTAAAAAGGTCCTCCTAACTGAGCAGGTAAGTTTCATTCTACAACACAATATCCCTCCGAAATTCAAAGATCCTGGCGCTCCCACTATTTCCTATGTCATAGGAGATAACTCCATTGACCGAGCACTTTTAGATCTAGGGGCCAGTCTGAATCTTCTATCCTATTCAGTCTATGAGAAATTTGGGTTAGGAGAATTTAAACCCACCTCGGTGTCCTTACAATTGGCTGATCGATCTGTGAAGATACCACAAGGGATGATTGAAGATGTTCTTGTCAAGGTAGACAAATTCTATTTTTCAATAGATTTTATCGTCCTTGATGTGGAATATGTGCCCAACCTAAAAAAACAAATCTCTGTGATTCTTGGTCGTCCCTTTTTAGCGACAGCCAATGCATGTATCAATTGTATAACTGGGGCAATGGACATATTATTTGGAAACATAAAAATTAAGTTGAATGCGTTTCATGCCGCTGACCAACATGTGAGGGAAGACGAGTGTTGCCTGATTGACGAAATGGATGATCTTGTAGAGGAAGCCCTTCCCTATATCTTAGCGGATGACCCCCTAGAGGCATGCTTGGCCCATTTTGACATTGATAACTTTGATATAGATGTTCGTCCGATTCCTGCCTACCTAAAGATACGCTAGACAGATCGTTGTTAGAACCGACGAACAAAAGTTGAATTTAAATTCTACTCTTACCTTTCCTACCCGAAGAATAGTGGTTGTAAGAGGTCGATCCACAGGGAGGCGATTGGAGTTGCATAAAAATTAGAACGTTCACTCAGATTTGAAATTGATTTTTGAATGATAAAAGGAAAACATTATTTTGAGGATGTTGATGGATTCTCTAGTCTACCGGAGAATGTTTTTAATTGAAACTACCTAAAAGACAGGTACTTAGATTTAAAGAGCATTTATATTTTTAACTAATCAAAGAAAAGCTTTGGCATAAATTAAACTGGATGAAAAACAGTGCTAAGAAGATCAAAAGCCTAGAACATAAATTGCATAAAGGAAAATTAGATGTGTTGCATAAAAAGAAAAAAATAAACGGTTGCATAAAGAAAACAAAAATTTAACTAAGCCTAGAACAAGGATTTGCATGAAAAAGAAATGATAGATTTACTAAAAAGAAAATTCATTACAAATAAAAGTGGAGATTGGAAACCTAATGTTTCTTCTCTTTTGCAAATAACATAAAAAAAAAACAAAAAGTCTCTTCGTCCCGTTAGAACATAAAATATTTTTTTTTTACTCTTTTCTTCCCCAAAAATAGAGGATTGCTCTGCTCTTCTCTTCCCCACCGAGCTCTCTCCTTCCTTCCTCCTCCCCGTCGGCCTCTTCCTCTCCTTAAATAGGTCGCCCACCCCCTGATCTATAGCGACGAATCCCTTGATGGAGGGGTAACGGATGTAGGGGCTCTCGAATCCGGAAGAGGAATCAATGGGCGGAAGAAATGGGAGCTTGATCGACGGGAGGAAATCACGGAAGGGCTGCTGGGTGCTTGGACATGTGCTGAAACTCGGAAGCGGGATCATGGGAAGGCTGAGAGGTTGATTCGGGAAGGGAGGAGATGCAAAATTCCCATCTGGTTGGCCACGGAATCGCTGGATTACGGGATGAGAGGCGCGGACTTCCTTCTTCGGGCACTGCTGGGATCGGATGCGGGAATCGCCGCGGGATTGTCGGGATTGGAAGCGGAAGGCAGCTGGGGTCTGTCGTGATCGATGGAGCTTGATGTGTTTGCTGGCGTGGAGAATTTGGAAGGGATGCCACGGCATGGATGCGGTGGAGATGCGGTGAGGACGCGATGCGGGATCGCCGGAGATTGGATTCGGATGCTAGGATTCCAGAAGAGCTTGGGGGGTGCTGATTCACGGACGTGGTGAAGGCTGCAGTGGCGGGATTGCTGGGATTTTCTTTGCCCTCGTGAGATGGAGCTGGGAGACACCAATTTCCATCCAATCAGTCATCTAGATAATAATAAAAAAATAGTATGATATGAAATTTGGCTTATAGACGGACGAACTTGGTTCGTCGCGGGTCATCTGTTGAGGTCAATTGCAAGTCTTTCAAGTTATGGGTTACCCAGCACCTCATAGTTATGATATGGCCAAATTAGATTTGCCCCAAAATTATTTCGCAAAAGCACCAAAGAAATGGACCTGATTCGGATCCGAACCCGACTCGGACCCGACCCGATCTTCAACCGGGTCGGATCTGGGAAGGGATCCTTCTTTAGTCAAATTTGTACTCAATATACATTTTATCTCTAATTTATGAAAATCTGTGCCAAACCCAAATATAATATTAATTCAGTGAATTTATCGTTATCGGTTAGCAATAATACTAATTTAGGTGACATGTAGGTCGCACTTTTGTGCTCTCATCACACCCCCCAACTAGCTTATTGCTAGTCTCTAGCAATTTAGTGCGAAAATGATAAAATAAGAGTGCAAAAGTGTTATTTATTATATAAATATACTAAGATAAATATTCACTTTCGTAGAGCATTCCGATTGCACTTAGCACGTGCAACAAACCGTTAAACTCCTAGGTTACCCTAGTGGACGAGTGTTGTCTCGTGAGGGTTTGCAGTGAAGTTACCCACAAACTTCATTATTCAGGGATTTCCAAATTTTAACTCGAAATTTGAACAAGTATTACTGTATGAAACTAGAATTGCAAGGACAATAGAGACTTGTTGTTATCATATTTAAACAGACTCTAACTCAAGTTTCATTACACCCCATCTATCTGCTAACAAGTCAAGAATGTAGTAAGGTGCAAGATAGTATCATATAAATGAGTGGCTTTTACTTACTTCCAACATGATTACTCCATTTTTCAAGACTTTCTAGAGTTAAATGGTAATGAACACCCCAGATTTATTTATTCATTTATTTTTTTTAGACTAAATGCTTAGAAGAATGACTTGTGCAATATCTAGCCTTATTAAGCTTTCTAGTTAACCCATGCAGCGAGTGTTAGGCCAATGACTCCCGATCCAGATGGCTCAAGGCACTAGGTGTAGAGACACCCTAACAGGCTTAATAACTCAAGTAAACTAGGCTTTAAGGCCAAATTAGTCACTTAGAGTTTAATCTCAATCATCCTCACCTTTTTACGCGAACACTCGCTGCTTGCCAGGCAAGAGGCCCGGTTACTCAGTGAGAAGACTTAAAATAAACTCATTATTTTATTTTATTTTATCTCTTTTTTTTTTTCTTTTCTTTTGATTAGGGTGTTCATCACGCATGTAACTTTTAAATTATCCCAAAGATTAAAAGTATTCATATTAGTTGCAAGTATATATACCCCACTATTCATGTGCTTACGTATAGGTGCTAAATCATCTTGTATCATGTTAGCAGAAGATAGGTGGGATGAAAACTCAAGCTAGAACTGCTATCATATTTCTTAACTCAAAGCTATTGTCAAAGCAATTCCTACTTTATACAGCCAAAAAGATTAGATTTTGAGTTAAAAATTTGAATTCCTTTTTTTTTTAAAGAAAAATCAAAAATATTCTCACCCCCATACCTAAATCTAACATTGTCCTCAATGTTAAAGAAAATTTAAAGTAATAATAGGACAGAGGAGAAGTTACCTGATATGGGTGTGTAAAGTGACAATTAGGGCTACAAACCTCCAAACCTGTATGTTTGTCATTTATTGAATTCTTTTTTTTTTCTTCAATTTTTTTTATAATATTTTTATGTTGGGTTGCCTCCCGAAGAGCGCTAAGTTTTATGTCTTCAGCCAGACAATTCCGATTTACTCATAATAGACAGGGTCGGTCAGAAGTGTCTCCTCGACTTCTGGACTCAGATACTCAAGGTATGGTTTTAAACGATGTCCATTGACTTGAAAAGACCTACCATCCTTGGTATTGCATATTACTACTGCACCATGCGGGTGCACTTTCTCTACTGCCAGTCCAGCGAGATTTAAGTTTTTTAGGGAATAGATATAATCGAGAATCATATAAAAGAACTTTTTGTCCTTGGTTAAACTCTTTAGGAGTAATCATTTTATCATGCATGACTTTCATGCGATCCTTGTACTTCTTAACACACTCGTAAGCATCATTCCTAATTTCTTCAAGCTCGTCGAGCTGAAGCTTTCTATGTTCTCCCGCCTTGTCGAGATCGAAATTTAGGCATTTGATTGCCCAATACGCCTTGTGTTCTAACTCGACAGGTAAATGGCAAGCCTTGCCATAGACAATCCTATATGGGGACATTCCAATTGGTGTTTTGTATGCCATTCGATATGCCCATAATGCATCTGTTAACCTAAGGGACCAATCCTTTCGAGATGGATTGACAGTTTTTTCAAGGATGGTCATGATTTCTCTGTTGGAAATCTAAACTTGTCCACTTGTTTGTGGATGATATGGTGTACCGACCTTGTGGGTGATGTTGTAGTTTCTAGCAAGGGCTTTAAAAATTCTATTGCAAAAATGTTTCCCCCCATCACTAATGATAGCACGAGGGGTGCCAAAGTGAGCGAAGACAGACTCTTTAAGAAACTTAATTACTACTTTGTGATCATTGGTCTTACATGCGACAGCCTCAATCCACTTGGACACATAGTCAACAGCTAGGAGTATGTACTGGTGCCCAAATGACATGGGAAAAGGATCCATAAAATCAATACCCCAAACATCAAAGATTTCTACAATTAAGATCGGGTTCAGGGGCATCTCATTTTTTCTTAAAATTTTTCCTAGTCTTTGACATCGGTCACATGCTTTACAATACTCATGTGAGTCATGAAATAGTGTAGGCCAATAGAATCCGCACTGCAAAACCTTTGCAGCCGTCTTTTTACCACTGAAATGACCACCACAAGCGTGGTCATGACAGAAGGAAAGGACTTTCCTTTGTTCGTATTCAGGGATACACCGTCGGATGATCTGATCAGGGCAATATTTAAATAGGTATGGTTCATCCCAAAAATACCACTTCACACGAGCTAGGAAGCGAAATTGCTCCTGTTTGGTCCAAGAGCTAGGCATTTGTTCAGTAACGAGGTAGTTGACTATGTCAGCATACCATGGAATATTGGTATGGAAAATCATCATTAGTTGTTCATCCGAAAAAGTTTCGAATACAGGTAATGATTCTGCAGATGACTCAACAATCAATCTGGACAAGTGGTCAGCTACTACATTTTTAGATCCCTTTTTATCTCGAATTTCGAGATCAAATTCCTGGAGCAATAGGATCCAACGAATGAGCCTTGCCTTAGCATCCTTCTTTGTGAGAAGGTACTTAAGGGCGGCATGATCGGAATAAACAAGAACCTTAGATCCTATCAGGTAGGGACGAAATTTATCTAGGGCAAAAACAACTGCCAACAATTCTTTTTCAGTGGTGGAATAGTTGAGTTGGGCGTCATTCAGAGTTTTGCTCGCATAATGAATAACATGGGGAAGCTTCTCTACTCGCTGACCTAAGACAGCACCTATGGCATAATCGGATGCATCACACATGATTTCAAAAGGACGACTCCAATCAGGACACCTTATGATGGGTGCTGAAGTCAATTCAGACTTCAGTCTTTCGAAAGCAGATACACAAGTTGGTGAAAAATTGAAAAAAGTATCTTTGGCCAACAAATCACATAAGGGTTTTGATATTTTACTAAAATTCTTGATAAAGCGGCGGTAAAAACCCGCATGCCCTAAAAATGATCGAATTTTCCTAATAGTCTTAGGAGGTGGCAATTTAGCAATTAATTCTACTTTGGCCTTATCCACCTCAATTCCCCTTTGTGACACAATGTGTCCTAAAACAATACCTGATTCTACCATGAAATGACACTTCTCCCAGTTAAGAACTAGATTTTTCTCTTTACAGTGTTCTACAACAAGTGTCAAGTGGTGCAGACATTCATCAAAATTGGATCCAAATACAGAAAAATCATCCATGAAAACTTCTAAAAATTTCTCCACCATGTCGGAGAAAATACTCATCATACACCGTTAGAATGTAGCTGGTGCATTGCATAGCCCAAAAGGCATGCGACGATAGGCAAAAGTGCCATAAGGACAGGTGAATGTGGTTTTCTCTTGATCCTCACGTGCGATAGGGACTTGGTTATATCCAGAATAACCATCGAGGAAATAGTAATGGGAGTGGCCAGCTAGCCGTTTTAGCATTTGATCGATGAAGGATAGAGGAAAATGGTCTTTCCTAGTCATGGCATTAAGCTTCCTATAGTCGATGCATACTCGCCATCCCGTTTGGACTCGAGTAGGGACTAACTCATTGTGATCATTTTTCACCACAGTGATGCCAGACTTTTTAGGTACGACTTGAACTGGGCTTATGCACTGACTATCAGAAATAGGATATATAATCCCTGCATCTAAAAGCTTGATGACCTCAGCTCGAACTACGTCCTTCATGATTGGATTAAGTCGCCTTTGTGGTTCTCTAGAGATTTTTGCATCTTCTTCTAGATGGATTTTATGTTGGACCACAGAAGGACTAATCCCCTTAATATCAGCTATAGACCAACCGATAGCTTCCTGATTCTTCCGAAGGATACTTAACAGCTTCTCTTCCTGTTCTTTAGTCAGATTTGATGCAATTATAACAGGTAAGGTCTTGTTTTTTCCAAGAAATGCATACTTCAAATTTTCGGGAAGGTCTTTAAGTTCTAGTTGCGGAGGTTTGAGATTGGATGGCACTAGATGAGATTCTGAAATAGGCAGTGATTCAAACTTGGTGGCCCATCTGCTAGTATCCATCACAGGAATGGAATCTAACAATGCATTAACCTCTTGACTTGACTCACAATCTTGACCAAAATTAGCCAAACATCTTTCTAATGGGTCAGAATAACTTGACTCTTCAAAAGAACTGCTAATTATGTTCTCAATCATGTGAATTTCTTCCAAATCATCCATCTCAGTTGACTGACTACTACTATGAAAAACATTGAGCTGTACAGTCATGTTCCCAAAGGCTAGAGTCATTATTCCATTTCGGCAACTAATCACAGCATTTGAAGTGGCCAAAAATGGTCTACCTAGGATCACTGGGATGTGACTTTCTGGATTTTTTACTGGTTCAGTTTCAAGGACTACAAAATTCACAGGGTAGTTGAATTCATTAACTTTTATAATCACATCTTTCACAATTCCTTTGGGATACTTTACCGTCCTATCTGCTAACGAAAGAGTGATGTTTGTGGGTTTTAATTCTCCCAAGCCTAACTCTGTATAAACAGAATAGGGTAACAGGTTCACACTAGCTCCTAAATCTAGAAGAGCTCTCTGAATGATGGTTTCTTCTATTTTAATTTCAACAGTGGGGCAACCAGGGGCCTTGTATTTTGGGGCAATCTATTGTTGAATAAGAGATGAGGCTTGTGCAGCCATAACAGCTTGCCTAGGAATACTGGTTTTTCTTTTTATCGTGGTCAGGTCTTTTAAGAATTTTGTATAGGAGGGGATCTGTCTGATGGCATCTAGGAAGGGTAAATTTATTTGAACATTTTTAAAGACTTCCATGATTTCATCATACTGAGATTTTTTCTTTGAGTCTTGTAGTCTACTAGGAAAGGGAGCCTTGGGTGTATATGTCTTCATTGGTTTCTCCTCTACTCCTTGTGTTCCCTGTTCTTGTGCCTTTTTATGGGTGGGGTTCGGTTCATGCTTTTCTTCTTTTTCTTGTACAGGAAGTTGGACCTTGTTGTCCACTTGCTTGCCAGACCGTAAAGTGGTAATTGCCTGAACTTCATGGTTAGGGTTTCCATTAGAATCAATCTGAAACTGGCCTCTCGGCCCTTGATTCTGTTGCCTACTAGGGTTAGGTACTGGCTGACTTGGCAATTCACCTCTCTTCCTATCCCCTAGAGAGTTAGTGTTGCCCAGAGATGGTCACCCAAGAGGGGGGTGAATTGGGTGTTTTAAAACTTTTTGTCCAATTAAAAATAAAACACACAAATGTATGAGCTAAAGTAAAAATAGAGGTATGAAAACAGACAATCGCAAACACAAGATTTTATAGTGGTTCGGAGCTTCCACTGCTCCTACATCCACTCCCCAAAGCACCTTTGGGAATTTCCACTATAATCCAAGATTACAGTCCGGTAATTTTGCGAGTGCACTACCCAACTCGTTGTTTTACACCGGGCTAACAACGAACCCTACAACCCCCAATTTCACCTAGGCTTGGGACGCCTTTCCCTTGTTCCAAGTCCCTTGACTGGAACAAGCACAATAATGAAAAGTTTTACAAGGATTAAAAAGCTCTTAAGAAGCAAATAAAACAGTGAGAAATAATAAAACCTGGAAGAACCCTTTTAGCCGTTGGAAGCGTGGGAAGTGGTGGTTCTTCCGATGTGGATTGCGTTGGCTTGAATGTGAGCTTTGAATGCCGAGCGGGAGAGAGTAGTTGAGCACGAAATCAGTTGGGAAGCTTGAAGGCACTTGATTTCTTCACTTGAATGCACTAACTCCCTTGAACCTCTTTTTCTTTCTTCTCTCTTGAATGATCTTATGTTAGGTTGGTGAGAAGTTATTGGAAGGCACTTAAGAGCTCCCTTTTATAGCCCAAAAAGCAAATATAGCCGTTAGACACAAAGAAAGAAACGTTTGAAATTCAAACAAACCCGCAAAAAGGTGTCAGTCGCGTCCCAGGCGCTCCGGAGACGTCTCCGCTTCAACGCGAGACGTCTCGGCTGTAAGATTTTTCTTTTGACGTTGTTTGGGGTCGACTCGGCGCTTTACGGGGACGACTCTGATGATGAACCATTTGAATGCTTGTTTTTCTGTTTTTCTGAGAGGGTCGCCTCGGCACTTTACAGGGACGTCTCGGGATGTTTGCACTTTTTGCAAGGGGACGACTCCGCTGCCTCGGGGACGACTCCGCTGTTTTATCTTCGAAAAACAAGTCCTCTGGAATTCTCTGAGAGAGTCGACTCCGCTACCTCGGGGACGAATCCAGAAGTCTGCTTTTTACTCGCGGGGACGACTCTGCGTCCTGTGGAGACGACTCGCGCGCATCCCTTGAAATCGGCCTTTCTGCCGCCTCTGAGAGAGTCGACTCCGACCCTGCGAGACGCCTCGCCAGGTGCCGGGGACGTCTCCAGACGTGCCAGTTCTTCCTGTTTGTGCCAGAGACGTCTCTGAGACAACCCGGAGATGTCTCGGCTGTCCCTGATCTATTTTCTTCAACTAAAAAATTCTTCAATAAATCCTTAAAAATTATGGGAACTTGCCTAGACATTTCTTAACAATATTATTAATTAATCACCTGAAATTCTCAAATAAATTGTTAAGATAAATGGAATTATACTCTAGTATTTTGTATTCATCAAAATCCATTAGGGGGTCAACAATCTCCCCCTTTTTGATGATGACAAAACACTGAGTATATGCAAAATTCGAAATTTAAACATATACACAGTATTTGATCAGATGTACAAGTATAATGTTTTGATTTGAGCTAGATACAGTGTGCATAATTCAAAATAGTCAACTTTCAGTTCTATCCTTATGCATAAGATTGATCTTGATAGCTCTTAAGCAATTTTAGCATATCAACTGAATTTGAATTAAGTTAAAATTTAAATTAATGAAATATTGATGCTAAAGACAATTGAAGGCTAAGTTCTTTTTGACTCCCTCTTTCTTTTCCAGAAGGGCAATTATCTTAAAGCCAATATTCTTCAATTTTATCTTTTTCTAATTCAATTTTTTTAAGTATGAGTGTAAATTTTGCATTCCATATTTAGGTTCTACTCCATAGACTCCATATATATATCTACTCAATACACTCCATAAATTTTGCATTCCAATATATCCAATATCCATATTGGTTCTACTCCCCCTTTTTGTCATCAACAATGAAGGGGACAAATTATCCTTAGGTACTTAAAACTCAATTCCTAGTAGAATTCAGCATATAACCATGAACCACTCAAGGATATTCAAGTTATTTTTATTAAAGAATTCAGCATTCATTTCACTCCCCCTTTGTTTTGGAATTCATTTCAGACTCCTCTTTTTGTTTAAAATAGTTATCACAAGATGTGCTCCCCCTGTTTTATATGCATTGATAAATTGTGTCAAGTTTGAAGACTTAAGGTATGTTATGAGATTTTTATGGCACAACACAGGATTTGAAACAAACAAAAGATTTCAAAAGAAATTGTATGTCATTCATATGTCATTGCAATCATTTGAAGGCATTACAAGGTAAAAAAAAAGGAAATCATTACAAGTATTGATTCCTAATACAAAAGAAGTGTCAAAATGAGCCTAGGGTTTTACAAAAATAGATGAACTCTAGATGTCTACAAAATGTCCCTCATCGGCGACGTTGCTCATAAGCCCTAGCAGCTGCATCTATAAATGCATTAATTGAGTCCAGTAGAGTTTTGAACTGCTCTCCTTGAGATTGATGGAAGGCTGCCACTAGTGCTTCAAATTCAATGCTTGCCCTTTCAATTCTTCCTCTAAGTTGGGCAACCACAGTGCCCACATTGCCTCCAGGGCTTGTCAATTCTTGAAGGCTTTTTGATATGCTCTTCAAGTCATCCTGTAGCTCAATTGATCTGAAGGATTGGGTGGCACTCACATGAACTAGTTCTGTCGCTGTAGCTTCTATCTGAGCTCTAATTTTCTTCAACTCTTGTAGAAGCCCTTCATGTGAGGTTCTGATGGGGGCCAACTCAGCAGAAATCATCGATCTCATCTCCTCCCTCATCTGCTGGCATATTACAGATGCTAAAGTGCGCATCTGTTCTTCTGATAGGAAGAAGGGCCCACTGACTGGAGGAGGAGGAGGCACAGACGTGGAAGGTCCAGCTGAGCTGGAGGGTACATCAGGGAAGGCCATGTGGCTATGTGGAGGAGAGTGGTGGTCAGGCTCCTGATGTGGGATTCGGGCTCTAAGGTTTGAGATTTTCTTTTTGGTACCTTGACCCAAGACCCATCTACCTTGTGAAACTCCATTCTACGCATTGTGCTTTCATTATAGTAGTCGGTGTTTCTCAAGGGTTTTGCAGGCTCATTTTCTGGAATTTGAATCTTGAAATGTTTGAATACTAGGGTAAAGATCATCCCATAGGGTATGCTAAACCTAGAATACCTAAGACATATAGAAATGTAGTTCAGCATAAGTCTAGGGAGATTTAGGGGAATCCCTAGTAGGATGTGGTGCATGATGACTAAATCTCGCTCCGAAACAAAATCGAAGCGACCGATTTTTGGAAACAAGACCCGGTTGACAATACTCAAAAGTAGTCTCATCTCGGCATTTAGGTCTTGTGAGTTAACCACATCAAGAGGGCCGCAGTCCTCTCGTCCTAAAACTAGGTTTAGGGCTATTTCCCTTTGGGGATGTGAGGTCGGAGCCTCACCGTCTTTAGGAATTTGTAATACACTAGATAGTGTTGGGAACCCGCCCATGCCGCTGATATTTCAAAAATTAAATCAGGTGGCAGCGGAAGAGGCATGTGCGGGATCGACGTTCATCGCAATGAACGTTGTTTCGAGACCTTTCGTAATTAGGTAAGAATTAAAACTTTTAAAACTATTAGGAAGATCAAATCTTCACCTTGCGCGGGTAGATGATCACCGCAAATCTGAATTCGTGGTTTTGGAAGAGGGTTCGCTTGAAGCCGTTCAAACGTCCGGCCTCTACGGGTATCCACACGAAGCAGGATCCGATCCAAGCTTTCTATCTCACCGGGGTGCTAGCTTCCTTGCAGAGATAGCTTTGATGGCTGATCTCCTCTCTTTCAATCAACCCTTGATTGTGCTTGAGTGGAGGAGGAAGAAGAAGGGATCTTGAAGAAGAACAAGAAGGCTAGATGCAACCTTTGCTTTCCCTTGCGTCGAATCCCAAACGAAGGAGGAAGAAGAGGACCGCCAAGAGATCTTTCTTGCTCCCTTGCTTTCGGTTGAAGACCAAGGAGGAAGAGGAGGAGGCCACGGCTGCAAGGAGAGGGATGGATTTCTTTAGGATGCCGGCCCTAGCCTCTTTTTAAAGGGAGTGGAGCTCCTAACAATTAGGAGCTCCAAGACAACTTGCCAAAGAGGGGGCGCCGGCCCCCTCTCTTCATGTCGCCCTAGCCAAGTGGAGAGGGGCTGATGTCCCTCTTACTTGGTTAACCTAATCCTCTTCCAAAGAGGATTAGGTGCCTCTCTCATGGTTTAATCCCAATCCAATTAGGATTAGCCAATTGGGTTCAATCTATGCTAGTCCTAATCCAACTAGGACTTGAATGAACCATGACTCAATTGAACTCTTCAATCCTAATCCAATTAGGAGTCATGTTGATTCATTAGATTATTAATTAATTTAGACTTAAGGAATCCTAATCCAATTAGGATTTATTTAATTTTAGTCCTAATCCAATTAGGACTCTATTTGAATCCGAAGTCCTAATCCAATTAGGATTTCTAGGAATCCTACTCCAAGTAGGAATCCAATTTTAATTCAAAGTTCCTAATCTCATTAGGATTGTAGGAATCCTATTCCAAGTAGGAATCCCAGTCCTACTCCAACTAGGATTCCCAGTTCTAAT
>NW_024068953.1:0-80766 GCF_009389715.1 Phoenix dactylifera | reverse complement strand
TTCTTTCTTCCATCCATTTGACTCTTTTTTCCTTCTTTTTTTCAGTCACAGTGGGGTGATCTGGGGCTCTTGTTTGTTTATTAGGAGCAGGCCTGCAGGAAAAGGAGAGAAAAATATGAAGAGATTTCCCTGGCAAGCCACTTGCACGCAAGCGTGAGATTGATCCAATGATTTCTATTATCATAATTCCTATATTTCTTTGTAGAGAATTGCCAGCCAGCCGTATCTTGTCCTGGAGTTATTGAAGGAATGGGCAGGGGAAGCATTGTTTTATGGATTACTGAATGGACGAGAGGGTCATGTGGACGAAACGGTCATGAACGTGCTGGCGATCCGTAGAAATACTCTGGTTGTCAGCATCTCATGTAAAGTTGGGCCCATCATAGGCTTATGGTGGGTCCCTGCTAGTTTCCAGCACCCAATGAACCAGCTTTTAGCTTCCCATCCTAAAAACAAAGATTGTACATCCTCTGTCTTCCAGGAAGGTAGGCCTGTCATACGTCCTTCCAGGACTCAGCATGAATAAAGAACTACTATCTTTGAATGATGGTTAGAAATTTAGGATTGTTCAATTAGTGCATTAGTAATGGGAGAGCAGGCTTTAAGGTTACACTATTATAACTTGCATGTCATGGATTTAAAATATGAAAATAATTTTTTACTTGATCCTCTTCAAATTTTGTAATGGAAGAAGCCTCATGCACTAGGACACAGTGCATGCCTCCTTTTTTATCAAATTAACACATAAATTAGGTTGTTTTGATGCATGGTTGGTTGCATGGTGTCCCGGTGGAGATTTTCTGTGCTGATCATACTATCTATTCTTTTTTGAAGCCTTGCCTGTTGGATCTTGGATCATTACCGCATGGTTGTACAAAATCAAACTATGAGGCCAACATTGAAGGTTCGCCTGCCGGCTTGCTTGCCTTAGGTTTTCTGAATGGTCCTCTGTTACTGAATTGATGTCAAGTTGAGAGTTGAGTGATTGCTGACACATCTTTATCAAGTTGAATGGACTTCATATTTGATAGCTCTTGCACTATTTATGGTCTACACATATGACATAAATTTGTTTTGTTACAGTTACATCACAGTTGGAAGTAGAGCCTCATGCTCTAATGGAATCAAAATTCTGGGGGGTGCATCTGTTGTTGAAAGAGGATAAGCAAAGACCTATTTTAAGTCGTGGAAAGCTTTCTTTTGGTGCTTCTCATCAACAGTTTTTAGCATTATCCATTCATAACAGGGAAAGAAGCAAAAGGGGAATAACCTTGTGTCAATACAATTCGAAGAAGATCCCCGCAGCAGGAGAGTTTAATTGTTTGATTTGTATTATCGAGCAACAAATTGAGGTTTGCTTGGCAATCACATGGTGTTGCATACCCGACTTCCTTCCCCGATGGAATGTTGGGATGAGAGAAGCTGCATCCAGTCTTATGACTTGATATTCTTTTGCTTTCTTGGTGTTGTATATTTTACGAGTTTTGATTCCTTCAAGCATATATTAAGGGTATTGGAAAATAAGTATAAATATAAATAGTGACATAGCTGAAGGTCCAATGAAGGTTCAAGACGCACATTTGCATGGGATGCCACATTTTGTATTCCCTGATGATTGCCCCATGATGGCTATGCATACATCCAATGGAGTTTGAAAATAAAATATCATGAAACTGAAAGGGAATATTAGTCAAGTTATGCTGCAACATGCTATCTAAATAATCAGTAATATAAGATGCCACCCAATCTGCCGTTTTATTGGTTTTTCTATACACATGCTGAAAGATAGTGTAGGTCTTGGACAGTTTCTAAATATCCAACATTGAAGGATGCTCATCCATTGCTTCCAATTATCCAATTATGATTCTAGAGTCACCTTCTAGGAGAATATGGTCTGCCTTAGCACAATAACAGCTACCTGGTACCTTTTGTACTCCTTTCAACTCAGTTGCAAGAATAGTAATATCAAATAACTGTCTCTAATTATAGAAGCTGCACCTCCTCTATCTTAGCTTCTAAAGATGCTATCGTCAAAATTGACCTTAAGGAGATATAGAGATGGGATTCTCGGGTAATAAAAACTATAGTGAAGCAGTAGATCATGAAGAGGAGTCCTAGGTGTCCCACGATGTCTCTATCCCTCCAATGGTGATGCTTTTCCCTAAAGGTTGCTTGCTTCCTTTTGATATGGGGACACTGATGAGAGATGATCACTTACATGGTAAGTTGATTTTCGCCCAAGGCTGATGAAAAAAAGCAAGACAGCAAAACCAGAGTAATTACGAAAACAAAAGAAGGATAAAAGACAAAGAGAACATCCACACGTCAGAATCAGGCTCTCGATCACTACTCTCAGAATCTGGATCTCGAAGCAGTGGATCGTGAAGAGGAGTCCTAGGTGTGCCATGATGTCGTCATCCCTCCAATAGTGATGCTTTTCCCTAGAGGTTGCTTGCTTCCTTTTTCATATGGGGATACTGATGAGAGATGATCACTTACATGGTAAGGTGCTTTTCACCCTAGTCTGATGAAAAGAAGCAAAGGCAGCAGAAGGTAGAAAGTTGATCCACAAGGCTCAAGTTGATGCATATGCTTAATGGAATCAATAGGTGGTAAGAAGACACTTCATGGAGTGCATGTTTGACTTGGCCTTAAATTAGGTAATATGATTGGTACCATATATCACAAGAACCAGGGCACATGAAATGGAGAAAGAGTGAAGAGGAGGGGGAGTTCCAATTTCTGAGGTCATATGATAGGCTCTTTTTGAGATTTTATAAGGTTTTTAGAAATTTTTATTATCTCATAGCAACAGATTTAGGTTGAGCATGTATAAAAGAGTTGCTTTGATATTTTTGCTCTAAGAACTGTCATATTTTTTTTTAAAGACCAATTATCTAAATTTCTTCTGGTTGGTTAATTATAGGATCAGGTTAGCTCTTTCATGTAAAACACCATGTGGGTCTTTCCTGCGCTGGTGATCGCTCGATCACGCCTTGAAAATATATGATCATGCGCGATCATGCATCTCAAAGCTTACTTGGCACATGTTTTGATGGTCATGCATGAGCAAAATGAGCAAAGATGCATTAGTGCAAGCGACTAAGAAGGAATAAATGAATAAAATATAATCAAGCAGGGGATCTTCCACCATTTTGCTTGACCAAAAAAAAAAAAAAGAGGGACTCATTGTTAAATTACAATAACACAAAGAATAAGGAAGAAAATTTTCTTTTCTTTTTGAAATTATTAAAAAATTATATAAAGATCGACAGACTTTTCAAACCAAATTAATCCAGCAAAGCTGCACTCTTGTGTTTTTGAACTTCTTATACATGGAATACCTCGCATTCTTCATTGAAACCGCTTATCAAAGCTAATACCATGCTACTTTGTTAATGGCCACAGATGGAGGAGGCGTGTGTTTATTGGAAGAGAGCGCTCGAGGCAGCCAGAGGCATCCAATCAGAATACAAAGCCCGAGAGAGGTGAGCTCAATTGGTTCCCATTTACCACTCTTGGTTGATGCCCTGCTCCCACAAGTGCCACTCTGAGTGCCTCCATCCATGGCTGGCTGCCCATTATGATTGTCCATGTTGTGGAACGATTGTTCCTGAAATTTCCTGGATTTGACCATTTGTTTTTGTACGATAAATTTATCAAAAATGGTTGATGATGAAATGAACTTATGTTTAAAACAATTTATCATCCAGTCAATGCTTCGAACTGATTCCAGGATGATAGAGGGAAAAATGGATTGTCCAGCTCACAACTAAAAGGCCACCCAGTTTTGGCCCAGTAAACACCAATGACGGACGACTGAATTTTCATTTCGGCCCACAGTCAGCTTGTCCTCGGAACTCCGCCGAAAGCTCCACCACCTTCAGATATTCGCCGACTCCCCCCGACTAAGCTCGGGGTACCTCCAGACAATCGCCGACCCGTCCCGACCAAGTTCAAGACACTGGCCCTAGCGATACGCTCCGATCCTCGAGCTCGGGACGCTCCTCCGAGCATATCTTGGAATCCAGGAAGTCGAGTTACTTTCAACACCCGCCAAACCGACATTGTCAAACGCATGACGCGACTACTTCACGACTCGGCCTTGCCAATGACCACACCCATATGCGAGCCTACGCCCACCTACGTGGGCCGTACTATCACCCACATTACCGTGTCCACGTCTCCGATAACCGACCAACAACAGTCAGACGAAATCTTAACTACTTCCGGGCCATACCCTGCTGTGGCTGTCCAATACCCTACTGTTCTCAAGAAACGGGCTGTATCGCACGTCCCTGGCCGCCTGAGCGGCCGCCGCCATCCGGCTCAGAGCCACGCCCCCCTCCATGATGAGAGTTTTGACAGTACCTCCGCCACCTGGGCCTCTTCCACTGAGGCTATAAATAGCTCGGTCAGGTAATTTCTAAGGAATTTTTGGCTGGATCAAATCTATCCACTCGAACTTGATCGCCGGAAAGCCCTCCACCGGAAATACCGTGAGGCTTTGTGCAGTCCATGACCGTCGTGCAGGAGATGGCTCCCGTCTTTCCTTTCCAGCATCGGCGGCCCCCTCGGCTCACCCTCGGGCCAGATTTGAACCACAACACAGGGGATATATGGCTGTGATTAAATCAAACAAGGAAATTCTTGAATTAGATGTTATTTCATGAGTTTTGGATTCTTACAAGTTGTTTGGGAGATATGATGCACATTTTTTTATCACATGAAAGGATATAGATTTGATGGATTGGGTTTGATATGCTGACATGTACCAGCTAGGGGCGGTCCAAAACATTTGGGGCCTAAGGCGAACTCACAAAAAGAGGCCTTTTTTTTAAATGATGAATTTTTTAATAAGTATAAAATACTTTAAATAAAAATAACTCGTCTAGCTTTTTGAGATGCAAAATTACTAATCAAATTTTATACTCCAAGATCCATTAAAATACTATTTCAATCGATAATATAGCTAATCCATTTAATCTTTCTTGTGACATACTTGACCGCAAATAAGATTTTATCAACTTTAATTTTGAAAAACTTCTTTCAGCAGAAGCAACTGTTACAGGTATTGTTAACAATATTCTGTAAGCAATGCATGCATTTGGAAAAGAATCTATTTTTTTATAAAACTTAAAGTACAATAGGGGTACTAGTTTCTATTTGTAAAACTTCTTTTAAAAACTTTTAACTCTGAAAACAAATCAGACCATCAATATCAGAATATTCACCATGCTTTAAAAAGTTTTCAAGATTAAGACAACACTTTTTTAAATAATCTTCATTCAAAGATTTTAACTTTCTAAAATTAAACAAAAACCAAAAATATTTTCATATATGGTAAATTGTTCAAACCTATTTTGTATTGAAGAAATAGCTTGATCTACTATATATAAAAAGTAATCAATTCTAAAAGATTCTTCAGCTGATCTTGCTGTCTCATCAACACTATTTTCATCAAAATGTTTTTTTCTACGGATCATACATTTTTCACGAAATGTAGGTTCTATTTTCATTTCATTTGCAATTTCTTTAGATGAATTCAAAGCATTCATGAATCCATTTTTCCTATAACTTTTCAAATAAGAAAGAAGACCTTTTAATTGATCTATAGCCACATCAATATGCATGTCTTCAGATTGTAAAGTCTTATTAACTGAGTTAACAGCAAACAATATATCATACCAAATATTCATGCCTAATAAGAATTCAAAATTTTCAATCTCATATGTAGCTAAGCATGTGGCTTCACTCTTTATTTTAGGATCTTCACTAGTTTCTGCTAATTGAATTAAATCATCTCTTATTTTAGGAGCTTGGTTTTTAATTGCTTTGACACTTTCAATACGACTTTTCCAACGTGTCTGTGACAAGGGTTTAAGAGTCAATGTGGATATATTATTTTGTAAAATTTTTCATCGTTTTGTAGAAGAAGAAAATAAGGTATAAATCCGTTGTATCACTCCAAAAAAGATATAGCTTTAGAACATGAGTTAGCAGTATCACATAATACTTAAATTCAAGTTATGACATCCACATGGTGTGTAAAATGCTCTAGGATTTATATTTAATAATCTTTTTTGTACACCTTGATGTTTTCCTTTCATATTAGACCCATTATCATACCCTTATCCTCTTATATCATTAATTTCAGTTTATGTTTTCTATTATATTTATAAGTTCATTAAAAAGACCTTTTCCAGAGGTATCATCTACTTCTAAAATTCTAAAAAATATTCTTGTACTTTTACTGGATTTGTTGAAGTATCTACACATCTTAAAATTAAGGTCATTTGTTCCTGATGGCTTGCATCAGGAGTGCAATCAAGTATTACAGAAAAGTATTTTGCTTCTTTAATTTTTTTAATTATTATAGCTTTAATTTTAGATGCTAATATTTGAATCAATTCATTTTGAATATTATGACCTAAATAATGATTGTGAATTTCACCATGTTGAATGCGTCGAACATGTTCTTGCATTGTTGGATCAAATTCTGCAATCATTTCAATAAGACTTAAAAAATTTTCATTATTGTTTTGATAGATCTTTTCGTTCTTTCCTCGAAATGCTAAATTATTTTTTGAAAGATTTTTCACGACAGCAATAATTCTCATAGAACTTTTTCCAATGATTTTTTTCTTGGTTTATTTGTTCTTGGAGACTTTTATCAATTGTCTTATTTTTTAGCAATCTCCCTTCTAAATCAATCCACCTATTCATGCTAGTGATATGTTCATTAGTTATTTCATGACTTTTGAGCTTGATACCTAAATTTTTCCAATCTTTAGTTCCTTCATTGACTAATTGACTTGTGCTAGGCTTTGAATAAAATAATTTACAATAAAAACAATATACTCTATCCAAATTCTTCGAATACACTAACCACCTTCTATCATATTTTTCACCATTTGGATAACTTACGAATGTAATGTATTATAAAAAAGTGTCTATTATTTTCATCTCTAGGAAAATGAATATCATAATCTCTAATTGGACCTTTTTTTACTATTAAGTCTCTCAACTTTGTATCAATATTTTTCCATTGAGCAGGATCATATAAATTTGTAAGAATAGAACTAGTTTCACAATATTTTCCTTGTTTATCCTATCTCCATCCGATTCTTCATTGTGCTCTTCACTAGATATTGTTTCAGTAGATGTTTGAATACTACTATGAATTTGGTTGTCAATTTCATTTTGTTTCGTTCTTTTTATGTCATTTTCTAACTCTATTTCGGCGTGCATGCTCTGTTGTTAATTCTTGAGTTGAATTTGATATGGTTTTTTCTTTGTTTGTGACAACAAATCTATCTAGAGCTCCTTTTTGAGATTGAATGAGTTTATCAATTTTTCTTTTCTTTTTGAGTTTTTCATACCCACATTCATATTTTCTATTAGACATTTTAATCTAAAAATAATATTATCAAATAAAATAATTAAAAAAACACCACAAAGATATAAAAAAGTTGAAAATGATAAAATTTGATTGTGTCAAAAAAAAACAAACTCAGATCCCGACAAGTAGTGCCGAACTTGACGGGGAGAAGAGGCCGAATAGTGCCGAACTTGACGGAGAGAACTGAGAAGAGGCCGAACCGCCGAATCACAACCAACCTACAATTAGACAAAAAAAAATAATTATAGTGTCTCTAACTTGAATAAATCAAAATTAATTGGATCCAAAATTAATCAGTTAGCCATATATTCTCTTGATTTTTTCATTATTGTATAACGTTAAATGCAATAAGCCAATAACAACAATATGGCATATGAAAGAAATCCTATTTATATATAATTGTTCGGTGATCACAGATTCATAGAACTATTAGATAATAAAACAACAACCAACAAATACTTCCATGTGAAATAATTAGTGAATAGTGATTAGTCAATATACAACATTAAAAATTTAAAACTCACCACTGCGGTCTGCGGCCTGGGATTTGATTTTGGCCTTTGCCCTTTGGGATTTGGGATTGGGAATAGGGATGCCAACGGAGGACGGGAGGAGCCGACGAGGCGACGAGGCGACGAGGCCGGAGCCGCGAAGCAGCGGAGCCCGGAGGTCGGAGGCTCGGAGCTAGAGCCTAGAGACTAGAGTTTAGAGGAGCCGGGGGCCGGAGCCGGAGCTCAGAGGAGCTGGAGGAGCCGGAGCCCGGAGCCGAGGACGGAGGCCGGAGCCCAGAGCCCGGAGGAGCCGAGGACGACGAGCAGAGATGGAGAGGAGATCCGGACTCCGGAGTCCGAAGCAGGGGCGGTCGAGCCTCAAGCCGTTGACGGGCAAGCCTCCCGGCTGCCGGCAAAGAAGGGAACTAGGGAAAGGGCCGAAGAACTGAAGTGGAAGAAGCACTGAGGGGAGATCGGGAGAGCCGGAGAGGAGAACCGAAGGTACGCTCTGTTTTTTTTTTTTTTTTTTTGCTTTGAAGGTTCTGCCGACTGCCGTTTAGCAAAAAAAAAACACTCCTCTTGATCTTTATTTTGGCTGTTATTCTTTCCGGAGAGGGGGGGAGTCGGAGAGAAGGGGGAGGACCGGTTGCCTGTCTCATCTGTCATAGGCTTGTAGCCATGCCCGTCTAGCCGTAGCCTGTCACAGTAGGCAGCAGTGTAGTCGTCGCCTCGTCGGGAAGATGGGGATTGCGGATGCACTGTAGCAGGCTGCCGTCGCCCCGTCACCCTGCTACTGCCAGCTTTCGGATGTGAAAGCTCAAAAAAAAAAAAAAAGACTCTTCACGAGTCCACAGGCAGAGCAGGGGGCCTTCCATGAGCCGGGGGCCTTAGGCGACCGCCTCGGTCGCCTAAGGCTCGAGCCGGCACTGTGTACCGCAAACCTGTTTAATATATTTAGGGTACATTTGGTACATGAAACCAAATAGATAGGTTGGAATGGAAATTGGAATAGCCATATTTCCAAAATATTTGGGGTTGTGGTTGAATTCGGAAAAGGAATCAGAATCGAAATGAGATTTGAATATTAAAGAAGAGTCGGAATCAGAGTTTGAGGGATTAGAGCATTTCTATTTTTTCTAGAGCCAAGATGGAAATTCAGAGAGAAAAAATTCTCCTCCCTTCTTCCTTTTTTTTTTCCTTGCATTCCACGTTTTTTCTTCTCTTCTCCTCTTAAGTTCAAAGTTCTTTTTCTTAATCCTCTCTCTCTCTCTCTCTCTCTCTCTCTCTCTCTCTCTCTCTCTCTCTCTCTTATATATATATATATATATATTATATATATATATTAATCTCATGTTTGTTCCAAAACGGGGCCTAAGGGTCTGGGTTAGGTCCATTACTCATCTAACTACTTGATGGTCCGATACAGCGCGGGCCAGCTCGGTGCTTTAAGATGCGCCTCCAGTAATTTAACGGAAAGAACGTAGTTATACGGACCGGATCCAGCCTATCCAACAAACAAGATATAGATCATTTTAATAGTGTTAGAATTAGTATAAAAAAAACAAGTATTTGTATACTCTACCAAAAAAAAAAAAAGTATTTGTATAACTTAATCTTTACTTTAAAGTTTAATTAAACACTATAGGAATGACTTTTTCCATAATGTTGGGGAAGATATCTTTTCTAAGGTGTGCCTAGCTGTGTTTGTTGACACACCATCATTATCCAACTTTACATATACTCCATAACCATCCAACATCTGGGCTTGGTTTGTTTACATGGATCCTAGCTGGTCCATCAAATTAGGTTCGAAAGTATGATCATCTTTTAGCCCAAACAGCGGAGCCCTAAACAAGGTGAGCCAAATTAATATACACTTTATCGACTAGATCTACTTTAACATCATTTGTAACAATTTAGGAACTTATCTAAAAAAGCCAATCAGAAGGCAGTATTTAGATTTCTTCACCTTATATAAGTATTCAAGATCTTTCCAACTCCCAACCAATATTAGACTAAACATATATTTATGCATATCTTTACATCAGCACTTAGACATTATTGTAGTTAGGAGCGTGACTCAAAAGTTATTTGTAAATTATTATAAAAACTGAAAATGATCGGGAGATTAAGAATTTTACCTATTCTCGAGCATGGACTAAATGACCTACTTTCAAAGAACATTAAATTACGGTCATAGTTGGCTCACTGACATGGAAATGAACTGATACAACAATTTTTTTTTTTTTTTTTCTAGCATAGCCTCTTTCTAGGTAGATGAAACATAAGACTATAGAAAACATTCATCTACATCAGTTGATTTGATGATAAAAAATATTTAGGATATATTTCGACGTTTGGACTGAAAATTCTATTGAATACATAGATTGGGCCAATACAACTAGCAAAATTATAGGATTCAGACCCATCCACTCTAAAGCTATTTCTAAGTATTTATAATATAGACCTAGTCTAGTTTGTATTTTTATGATTTTGTTGGTTGTATTGATCTAATTCATGATTTTAATAGGATTTTCAACCTCAATGGAAGGTTTTGCCCGGCATTGGCCTTAAACATAACCACATTAAACATACCAATATAAAAAAATTTAACATCAGGAGTGTCCTTTTCCTTTAATGCATTACGATTTCTTTTTGTCAAACACTTGATTGAAACATTTCATGATCCATCTTTATTATATTACAAGCTGTCAATGTGGAAGCCGGCCAGTTTCTTCACTCCTTACGTCCATTTCCCCTACGGCCATGATGACAAGTTAGTTGGCAGACACATTCAATTTCCAGACCAAAGAAAACACTTGAGTTTGCACTTTCACCTACCTTGTAAGGACTCCAGAGCAATGGCTAAATCAATCTCTCTCTCTCTTTCTCTCTCTCTCTCTCTCTCTCTCTCTCTCTCTCTCTCTCTCTCTCCAATTCGTATGACTAGAACAAGTGGTCTTGTTTTCTTCCAGAGAACTGGGTGAGAGCATTGGTTTTTAAGTACAGATGGTATGCTCTTTTTTTATTTTTTGATAATAAGTACAGATGGAATCCAAATAAAATGAATTGAACAAAAGATATATGTAGAGATTGGACGCATCTAGAAGTCTGGAATGTTGATTTCCTCTAGAGAAAAAAAGAGGAAGGACTATTTGATTAAATGTGGATCCCAGGTCCAACAGAAACTTTTCAGTTAGGTCAGGTTTGAATTTGGCCAAACCAAATGGAACCAGGATTCTAAAGTCCATTTTAGATTGAATTGGAGAGGACCAGTTGCCAATCATCAAAACTTCTTTATATTATAAAATGATTGATGATTGAGCAAGGCCTCACATTGTCTTCATCTAGAATCATGCATCAATCATTCAACAATGCGTTGATGTCTATTTCAATCTTGTTATGGATTGAATTCCGTTCTAGTACGCTTATGTATGTATAAAAAGTCATCCATTCTCTCCTACATTCCATTTGGCATGATGGAATTCATCTTTCGATACTTGGTACCAAGAAAAATAAAATAAAATCTTCCTACGAAGAAAGTTGCGACAACTCTGTTCCATCCATTCGCAACAAATAAATTTGTTTGGGCTCAAATAGGTTGCCGCAATGGAATACCAAGATGCTCGTCTTTGGATTTCATGGCCTTCATCCAACAATGACCTTGAGTAGTCTTTTCCAAAAGCTTCTCTTCTTAGATACATTTGGTCTCGGCGGTTGTTTTCCGAGTCTCATGCGTGCCCTAAAAACTTAGCTTTTGAAAAGGGCTAAATTTGACTTCTGACCTTGTTACGTTTAGCATACGGCTTCTCATCTAGAATGCCACTTGTATATTTATTATTATTGACTTGATCATATGATAGACTTATGCTAGTTACACATGGCAGATGACTAGCTAGCTGAAAATGATCTAAACCATCAAGCAAATTGACATCAGGCTCGTTAATTAAATTAGACAACTGTGAAAATTGAACCAAAAGTTGTTAAAAAAATAATCAGAAAGTTTATTCTATAGCTAGCATTAAATCATATATTCGTAAGGATGAGAATAGTCTGCATGCAAGATGAACCACATCCTTTCCCTATAGATCTATCATGGTCTCCTTTACTAATGCCATGGGGACTGGGCTATGTGACCCCTCTGTTCCTCTCCTCCTAACGGCTTATCCCATTAAATTAATCTAATATGATTTTCCCAAACAAATCCTTATTATGTAAATCCCATGAGTTGTATAAAGTTAGAAAATAATAACAATCATGTTTAATTATATGATAGGTGTTTGACTAGTTAAACTTGTCTCTATGAATATATGAAGTCCACTATAATCATCTTTATATATTAAGATAACTCTTAAGATCTAATTATGTATAATAAAAACTCTTAAGCTTTGGGAGGGCTCTACAGAAGTGAAGCCTCTGCTGGACATCATGCTCTTAAAAATAGAGAGAAACACCACAGTCTTTATTCTCTCTCCCTCCTTTTTTTATTAAGAGGCATATGCAAAATGCTAGCAGTTGTAATTTTAACAACCGAAAATTTCATACAGAAAGGCTAGTTGAAAGGTACCATTTCAGTTTTCTAGCTCTGTACAAGTACCTAGAATTACTCATTGCAAAGCTAATGTGAGACTAAATATATACAAGGTTCTTACAATAATATAATTATAGTAAGAAAATTCTTATTTTTCTCTTTCTTTTTTTTTCCTTTTTTTCCTAAAACACGTAAAAAGTTTCGTTTTACTTTTTCTTTTTAGTTTTTATATTGTAATTTTTCTCAAGACAAGAAGAAGGTAAGATATTAGGGCTATGCCCACTTTTCTTCCTTGTGTATGTATGCATTTGAACGTGTGCGCGCGTGCGCATGTGTGTGTGTGTGTGTGTGAGAGAGAGAGAGAGAGAGAGAGAGAGAGAGAGAGGTGGGGCAACTTTTTAGGAAAAAGACATCACCAATTATTGTAAAACTAAAGAAAGCAAAAAAATATGTTGTTATGTTGTTAGTAAATATTTGTCCATTAAAAGAACAAATTCATAGCTTATCAAAGAAAAATATATTCATAGATTCTATTTTCCAGATTTTGTTTCAATATCTTTATTTTTCATAATTAAAATTTTGATTTGAAGTTTAAATCTTTGCTCCCGAACCTGAAAGAGTAAAGGTGGAAGTTGCTGCTTATTGTTTTTTTTTGGCTTAGACGGCGTATTATACAAATATGGTACGAATACACTCTGAAAATCAGAAAATAAAATGTCCCCAAAATGCTATGAGTACACGAGCCTCACAAGACTAGAGAAGCTCTCCCAAATGATCCGCCACATACGAGCCCATCTAATTCGCCGCTCCATTTGCCTTCCGGTAAACATGTCTCGCCACAAAGGTTGAACAACCACCAGCAAGATGCTAAATGTCCTGAATCAGGGGGGTAAGACCAGCCCAAACAGCCCTCAGCTTTGTCCAGAAAATTGAACAGGTGAATAACTGGCACGCTTCTGCAATAACCAATCTGGAATTAGGGCTAATGGCGAAGCTTGCGCCACCCCTCCTTCCACCATCCAACACACACTTGTCAAAGTTCACCTTGAGGAAACTTGAGGGTGGAAGCTCTTAGGTGATAAGCTAGGATGAAGGCTCTACCTTTGGCTGAGTTGCTAGTTAAGAGAACCTCGGTTAATGTTGGTCTTAGCGTAGCTACTATGGAGGGTAATTCTTCTTTTTTTTTTTGCTTGTTTTTCTTTTAAGTATACTTTCTTGGTCTTTAAACCTATTTTTACAGCGATGAGGTTTGATCAGGAGGCTCTCTACCAAGCCATCCTCAGCAAAAGGAAGCCCAGTGAGTCGAGGCTAGGCCATCGAGGAAGAAGAAGGTGGTAGTGACTCCATTCACTTCCAAAGCAGAGCTTCGAGCAGCACCTCGCTCCAATCTCTACCTACCCACCTGCCTCGAAGGCTACTCGAGAGATAGTCCCTCCTAGCACCTCTAAGGTTATACCAGTGGCCATTCCCGAGGCCACGCTGACTCGAGGGATCTGTAATCTCCAGGTTGCTGCTGAATTAATTCGGGACATCATACTCCTTGAAGACAAGAAGATTCTCAGAAAGCTACTGAATTAATTTGGGACATCATGCTCTCCGAAGATAAAAAGATTCTCAAGAAGCAAAGGCCCGAGGCAATGATGGCTGAAACATACAAAATAACTATTCTGGAAAGAATCTGAACCTTAGGACTTCAATTTTTTTTTTCAGTTTTGCTACATTGTTTGTACTGACTTTTTGCTCAATTGTAGCATGCCCACACAGTCAACGTAATGAACAACTGCATCATGGACTACCAGCACAAAGAAGGGATAGCCGAGCGCAAGTTGCAATAGGCCGAGCAGGCGCAGGCCGAGGCGGAGAAGAAGTGGGTGGCCGCCAAATAGTCGAAGGAGGATGTTGAGGACCAAACCCAAACTGCGAGGCTCGAGCTCAAGCTACTGAGCTTCTCATCTCCGAGGTAGAAAGGAGACTTAAGGAGTTGAAGAAAGATGCCAAGAAAGTGATTGCATGGCTAAAAGGTCAATTGATGGAGGTGGAGTGCGGGGCTGTCCAAGCTGAAGAAAGACTGGCCAAGCCAAATATAGGGCAACCCAAGCTAGGGAGCAGGCTGGTCGGGTCGAGGAGAGGGTCCAATGGGCAGTCGAGGATCTCAGGACCTTTGAGGAGTTCTGCAATGAGTTGATGGACACTACCGTGAACTCTTTTAATCAAGGCTTCAACGACTACAGGGGGCTGGTTAGGAGACTACATCCTTAGGTCGACCTTAGCCAAGTTCCTGCCTTGTAGGAAAGCCACAATCAAAGTGGTCTCTTCCTCCAAAGAAGAAGTGGAAGAGTAAATTGTTTCCTTTTTTAGCTCGGCAGCATGGCAAGCTTATTTTTTGTTCTCTTCTTTTTCTATTTGATAATGACCTTTGTAAATCATTTTGGATGAAATAAAATGAAAATTTTTCTTATTACCTCAAAGGCAAACAGCTTTAATTTCTCACAGAGTACTTGTTCGGATTTTATTTTGTATCTCGGATGGTAATCTTGGCATAGTTTATTCACTAAGTCTTTTAGGTCGTCCATTATATATCAGGGTGAAGTAATCATAACGATTCATAGGTCTCTTGTCTCGCACAATCGAGCCGAGGTTACAAGCCCTAGTTTAACTTGAAGCATCCTTGGTTGGTTAGACCTTTTTGTCCCCCCTTTGTCGGCATGAAATTTAACTTGGAGCTCCCAACCTGACAAGGTTGGTTTACCGGCACATCAGTTGGATTTTTAGACAGTTGATGCTCAAGCCGAGCACGTGTCCTCCCATCCAAACCTAGCTTTTTGCTAGGTCTTTTCATCGACTCTTTGGTTAGTTGAACGAAGGTCCTAGTCATTTTTAGGTTGTCTCCAAGGGACAAACTAGTTCTTTAACCGGGTTCGCTCTCCAGCCACGTAGGCTTATGGAACGGATGTCCCAACTATTCCTGGGGTGTATCCGTGGGAGTACCTAGAGTTTGGCTCTCCAGGTTTAGCTCCCTAGCCTCATGGGATTATAGAACGAAAGTCCTAGCTAATCCTGGGGTGTCTGCATGAAGTACCTAGAGTTCGGCTCTCCTTATTTAGCTCTTTAGCCTTGTGGGCTCATAGGTCAGAGGTCCCAGGCATTTCTGGGTTGTCCTCTTTTTTAGGAGGCCACTGGTCTTTGAGAGAGAAGTCCGACCTATGATACTTGGTGCATTTGGCTGCTTTAGAATAGGGTGTCCGACTTGAAATACTTGAACAATATCTAGAGAAAAGATACTTTTATTCATTAGTGATCAAATTTACATGGTGCATCTTACTGGTAGTATACTCAGAGATTAGCTGAATTCTAAGTTCTAAACTGCATGCACCAATGTAGCTATGTGCCATGCCAATCATCTTATCTCTTTCTTGTGGGCCAATTATTGAGACAAGTGCATAATGAATGAAACCCTCAAAAAGGAGGGGAGATGATTGGCATGGAGTATGGCTACATGGTGCACGTAGTGTGGGGTATAATTTGCCTATGTAATGGGTACAAGCGGGCATCATAGTTCAGAAGTGATAGAGGTTCGATGATTGCTGCTGCAAGAGGTGAGTTCTCTAGATTGAGATTCAAGGTTTGGGTTCGACGGGTTTAGACGAACAGGAGGGACATGGACTCGGTTGTGTGTTGGAGAGGTGGTGGGTGGTGTGTCTGATAGACTGCATGGAGATAAAAATGGATGGAGATTCATATCCCAGCTCGCAATGTCTCTCGGGAATATGAAGAGATGGGTCGAGGGGTGCTCTTAGAAGCAAACATGGTCTCATCAAAAAATGACAAGAAGAGATATAAATCTTACTCATGGATGGATAAAAGAACTTAAAACCTTTATGAATAAGAGAGAACCCAAGAAGTATGATGGCTTGCCTTGCTTAAATAAAGTATAGGCAGTCTTATAATGAGACATTTTAACTTATAAAAACATCCGGAGCAGCTGTTTGCATCATCATTAAGGCCTTAGGAATTATTAGAGTTTTTGAACTCAAGATATATGTTTAAGCTTCATGATACTGATTTGTCTCTAGGTTCTTTTCTTCGGTTCAAAAATGAAGCTTTTTTTGCTACCAGAAAAGAATAGGAAAGCACAGAAAAGGTATAACAACCCAGGACCTCACCCGAAATGGCTAGCCGAAAATTATTATTTGGGTTCCTTGATCCTGTATAACTACCCAAAATCTACCCAGCAAATAACCGATGTGGGACTAAACACACGCCCGCATGGATCCTCACATACTCCCCTCGTTCAAGCCCTGACATCCTCGTCAGGCTGAGGGTTCAAATTCATTCAAATCTAATCACAAGCACCACGATCAATCCGTGATCAGCCTTAATAGATCCGTGCTGCAGTGTCTCCTAGTCCACATAGGTTATGGCCGGGTCCGCTCTGTTACCATTTATAACAACCCAGGACCTCATCCGAAATGGCTAGCCGGAAATTATTATTTGGTTCCTTGATCCTGTATAAGTACCCAAGATCTATCCAGCAAATAATCGATGTGGGACTAAGCACATGCCCGCACGGGTCCTCACAAAAGGACTGTTGCCTGGTTAAGATTAACGCAAGTACACAACTTTGCGCAGACGCTGAAGACAATTTGAATATCAACTAAAAGGCTACAACGCATTCTCCATATTCTATTAACTATAGATATCCAATACAGATTATTGTTCCTATCTGAGAATTTGGATCAAGGAAACAGAAAGCATCCAAATTCGACGAAGTATGGTTTATTGTAGCTGTTATTTACAAAAAATCTTAAATAAGTAAATAAAATAAACAGCGAAAAGGTGTAAATCTCATCTGCAGATGAACATCACATGTATACTATCTATGTATCAGCGTAAGAATCTCATCTCTGATGCTCTAAACTCTTATCTATGTTGCTCGAACCATGCTGAAAGAAATCATCAATACCAACAGCCATAGCAAGTTGTTTGGAGCAAAGGAATCTGTTGAATAAACACATCAAAAAAGTTCCATTTAATGTGCCGCTTCAGTTAAATTGTTAGTGTAGCAACTAAGAAATTAAACCATATCAGCTTAACTACACAATTTTTTACCTCCAGCAAATGAACTGCCATTGTCGGATAGACTAGGTGGAGATGATGGGGTGGATAGACTAGGTGGAGATGATGGGGTGGTAGCATTCGGCAATGTGATCCCTAAATTTGCACAATCTGCCCCAAGGGAACCTGCAAGAAACCCCCACATTATTTAAGAACACAGGGCTGTTATAAAGTAAAGCTGAATGTTCCTCCCATTTCTTTCGTTTTTTTTAATTTATCGTTCTCTTTTATGACAATGATCGATGATGGTGTTCTTACAGTCTCTATAACATGGGAATCTGGTTTCGTTGAGAAGGTTGCTGAAACCCTCCTTGCATTCACATCTGTGGTCGAAACTTGATGTCTTTACACACGTGCCACCTCCACAATAGGACCCGAAGCATGCTGTTGGAAACAAGAAGGGAAAAGAGAAAAATAAAAATATGACTGTTTTATACTCGATGTTGGACTAATACTAAGATTGGATTCCAAGAGAGTACGAAAACGAAGAGGATGACGGTGATGCTTACGGTCAAACATGGAGGAATTTGAGGGAGTTGGCGGTGAGGGTGCTGGAGCTTCAGAATGGTTGTAGCAAGAGTAATTGATGCTACCTGGAAGCAGCAACCATAAATCAGAATTAAAAACAGAAAGAAAAGCTACAAGCAGAAATCTAAAATAATTATTTAATCTTTTTACATGCATGAAGGCATTGTAGTACATCAGAAAATTTTTATCCCCTTATCACCAAGACATTTATCTCTCTCTCTCAGATGCTTCAATTAGTAATGTCTTCTAGCAAAAGCAAAACTCTACTTAATTGGACGAATATCCAACAGGTATATGATGACAAAGATGAAGTGTTCTAAGAGAAAATTGTTCCTCTGTTCAATCTTAATAAGGAAAGGGATGTCTCTGCCATCATTAGTTTGTAGCATAATTCTCTTCCCATAAGATGTAAGAGTTTGTCTCAATGATCTGTCTTCCAAAGCCTATCCAAGCTCTTCCATCTATCTCCCAAGAACAGATTTTTCTTCTTAAATACATTGCTTGGAGGGTTGTAAAGTTGAGGAAAAATCGAAGCATTACACAATTTGCAAAAGGAAAAAACCATTAAAGAGAAATGCTTTCTGCTTCTAAATATTTCTTGAGGAAATATTTCCTTCTAAATATTAATGATGCTAAACTCTATTGTCTCATTGTTCGCTTCTGTCTTGTTTCAAAGTCGAAGTAGTTCCGGACCACTTGCTCAAGAGAAAAGTAGTTTTGAACCATCATATGGAATGGGAAATATTATATAATTTAGGCCGCAAAAATATTCTGTTAAATAGTTTATCTACAACTAAGTTATGCAAAACTTACCCTAACTGCCCAGTTTGCAGTGAACTGAATCAAACTATTACGGAATCGGGTTGATTTTGCTGGTTTGGTTTGGCACTCGGGCCGAACTAGTCCAAACCGGTCTGAACACAGTGGAACTGACTAGTTCCACTCGATACCGACCCATACCACCAGGTTTTAGGCAATCCTATGATTGCGAGTGTGAAAAAATGTGGGGAGCTGTCTTAGTAGAGGAAATGTGTCACATTATATAGACGGTACATATCGGACAGATAGCATACAGGTACGGTTCCCAATACTGATTTTATGGACCTTGTCTATAGCATATTTTGCTTGAAGAACTGACAATTCATAGGAATGAATATTAGAATTTCATGCCTATAGGGCAAATGGGAGTTACTCTTTGATCGAATTAGCCCAGGGACTAAAGAAGTCAGCTTGTGGAAAAATGAATTGATTGGACCTAAATCAAGAATGCATAAAAAGCATAAACATTTTAGCTAAATGCAATTAAATGATGAGTTGATAATGAGTAGGAGCCCATAAACCAGTTGATGCAGTCAAAAGAAATTTACCAATTGCTTACACCCGACTATTTAGCAAGCAAATGCATCTCTTCACTTTACTACTCCTTTTGACTCCTTATTTCCTCACTTTGTAGTGTCAAATTGGTATCAATCATGGACCTAAGAGGAGGCTGGATGAGAAAATACTAACGACTTTAATGATTGAAAGCACTCTAGTAAATTGGATTTGGCTTCTGGCAGAGAGCCGGAAACCAATTCTGAAATAAACCATAGATAGGAGGGTGCCAACTGACATAGTTGGTACGATATCTTGTGCTGATACAAGATATCTATGTTCGATACCCATCCTTATCCAACAACAATAAATGGAGCCTCAGCCCCTCCTACATTTAGAGAAAAATAATAATTAAATGACCAAATAAATAAATAAACCATTGAAAGATGATCACAAGATACAGAACTATAGATAGGACATTTCAGTTTAGTATTACATGTGCATCCAAACAGGTCCATGATTTAGCATGGGAACCAGCTGCTGATTCAGTGGAGCTGTCAAAGTTTAGCTAAGTATTCAACTTCTCATTATGTCACTAACCCTTGAATTTTCCATGCTATATTTATCAAGTCTAGAAGCAGCACTTCAAACTTCGCAGTGCTAATTAAGCACCATTCTGCAACCACACTATACAGGTGGGCGACATTTTCGTCTAGACTCGACCTGAACCCAATTTAGACTCTGCCCAAATGAAGAAGAATCTATGGTTACCCCTGCTGGCTTTGTTTTTGACTTAACCAGAGCAAATTCTAACAAAAAAATTAAGCCTTGTCTCCATTATCATAATGGTCAGACCCATGTTGACTTTGTTTTCTGCCCAAATATCAACTCTTTTTGCTTGAGCCCCACCTAACAAGTGACTCTAAAGTCCTTACTATATTTCATGGATTAGTCCATGATGATGGCGTCTACCAATTGGAGAGAGAAGGAGAGAGAGATGTTACAGTTGGGGATGACGCAGGGAGAGAAGCGGAAACTGTCACCAATGTGGAACTGAGACCAGCCCGGTTTGCACTCGCAGACGAACCCAAAGGTATGGTCGAATGATGCGTTGCAGGTCCCCTTCCCACAATCCACATTAGCACAGGTGGCATCTAGCAAATCACCAATACAAACAAAACAAGAGCACATGTTAGAAGCTCTCTACTTCTTGGAAGTCTATATATAATAGAGACAAGTCATACAAAGCAAAGAAAAGATTTTAGAATAGTAAAGTTAGATCATGTGAACTCCACTTTAACATAAGTAAGTTCAAAGAAACTTCAAGATTGGGGAAGAAGAGAGACTAATGAAAGGGATTCTTTAGATGGGAGGAATTGCAAGACTGGATTCTAGAGGGACAAAAAAAAACTATATTGTAAAAGCAACAACATAAACTCCCATTTAAAAACAGCTTAAAGAGAGAAGGAAATCATGAGGAACATAAATAAACAAAAGAATTACTAATTATAAATTGGAAAAATAGGCTAATTGAACTTTAATCTGCAGAGAGGAATCAAAAGACTGGGAATTGGATTCTAATCAGTTTTGTGCAACAACATAAATTTTTACCTGGAGAAATCTTGGAAGGTATCCCTGTATACTAAAAATCAAATTCTACAGATAATTCAAAAACTTTAAGATGAACTTATTTAAGAACAACGGTATCACCCATGTCAGCAAAATTAAATCATCAAGGATTACAACTACAAAGAATCTTAAGAAAAACTTTGACAGAAAATGAAAACCCATTCAACTTTCCTCAACTGATGAAGCAAAGAATTTCTAAACGCCAGAACAAGAACCATCTTACCAAAATCCCAAGTTATAAATAGATAAAAACCGAGAAAATTAAAAACAAAAAGATGAAGTATAAGGTTTATCCCAATGGAAATTGTGAGGAAAACCCGTACGAGTAGAACAACAAAACATCCAAATTGTAGCAAAATATAACAAACAAAGGGTGATCCATATAGTTTGAAGCAAAGAGTACTAAATCCAAGTAACAAACATCACCAACAATCAATACAATTAGAACCCCCCCCCCCCCCCCCCAAAAAAAAAAGAAGAAAAGCACAAAGGACAGACAGAGAGATGAGAGCAGTACTGAGAACAGGGGATAGGAAAGGAGCAAGAAAGTCTCCTGCAGCTGCTCTCTGTGGCAACAAAAAGGTGGGGGCTTGGAGTGCCACCAAAACAAGTGCTACTTTAACCCATCCCATTTCTTATCCTCTTTGCTATTCTGAGATCGGATATTAACCAGAGCAAGGGTAGGAAAGAAAGAGAGCGGAGATGGAAGGGAGTTGGCGGTGGCTTGAGGGAGAATTTATTGGAGTTTTGGAGCTGCAGGAATATGTAATCTTGGATGAAGTAATATAATAATAGTAACGGAGGGTGCGAGCAAGATCTGGTCACCATAGCGTGCAAACGGGCAATCTTTGACAAAATATTGCCAGTTTAGTTTACGGTCCCCTCAATGGCTTGGAAGCTTTGGAGAGCACGGCAGTGGCTTCGGTCCGTAGCCCGTAATGCATGCCACGATATGGGAGGGGGGAGCGGGTCTGTGGGAAGCTCCGATGGATTGCGTCGTATCTAAGTCGGATTATGTTCACACGAGTTTGGTGAATCTAATTCATTATTTATAGCAGGGGAGAAATGTTTCACTGCACCAGTCCCATTCGCTTGGTGATTTTGTGAGATGGTATACGTGGCCTGTCCTCCATGTATCATACCAATCCTCGATTACCACGGACGTCCGGCACTTCTCGTGGGGAATAGAGTGTGTTTGGAAGCAGGATCGGATTTATGGAATTGTCTCCATGACAAGCATGACATATTTTCTCCGGTAGCTTTGCAATAATTAATTTTTGCAAAACTTAATTTCCCGGCTCTTCTTTTCACCAGATTTTAACACGGCGTTCTAACTAGTAGCATTTAATTTTTAGTCCCGTACATATTTATGCAAGATACGAAGATATTTATACTTACACTGTATATGCTTGTGCTATCTTTTGCACATAGTTGTATTATTGTTGGATATAATTATATTGTCTCTGCACATATTTATGTTGTATATACGATTATTTGTAACTATATTTGTATTAGAGGATAAGAGTGCTTAAGGAGGGAGAATATAAAATGTTTTGAAACTTGGAATGGCTATTAAAGTTATAGTCAACAAGAATTAAACGTTATATCCAGTTTATGAAGAGTCCGGTTATCAATTTACCATTAATTTTTGAGTAAAATAATAAAAAAATCATATATTTTATAAGAAATAAAATAAGAATATAGAAAAAAAAAGAAAAAGAAAACCAAACATCAATAAAGAGCCCAATCCAAGAACATAAATATAATAGCTTCATCTACAGTCCCACTACTAGGTAGAAGAAGAAAGTGAGCGAGGGATCTATCCACCGGTTGATCAAATTGAGCCATCAGCTAACCAAATTTCGCTACCAAGAAACTTGGGACGGGTATTACTGTACAGTCAATAAGGATTCAAAGTTATATCTACTAAATGAAGGGACCGGCTATCAATTTACTATTTATTTTTTTTAGTAAAATGATGAAATTATTAATGGGAAAATATTGGACATTCGACCTCGGACAATACCGGACCTACTGCAACCTTGGCATAAGCCGACCTTAGACGATTTCGGCCCCATCTGAGGAGCTAACCGGCTAAGGTGAACGGCTTCGCCTCCGAACGACGAACCAATCGGCACATGCCAACAAAGACTGACAGTCCTGACCATCGGCCATCGTGAGAGTGACTGGTTGTTACAACAGCTTTGTAATCGGTGCGCAGCAATACCATACGCCGCCTATGCCGAGGCCGTGCTATTGGCTATTGCCTGGCATTTGGAGTACATCATGCCGACCCAGATAACAACAAATCTGGCTCTCCTATATAAAGGGGCAGCTTAGGGTAGCTCGGTATGCAATCACACGCGAGAGCATGCAATATGCAATACCATAGCCACTCTCCACTGAAATTCTCTTCTTTCCATGCTGTTGACTCTCTATTCTAACTTAGGCATCGAAGGGTTCCTTGTCGGAAACTCCCTCGTGAGCGGACTTCTTGCAGGCCATGCGCGAAAGAGACTTGCGCCCAGTGCCTCAAGCAGCCTACCTAGCTACACAGATACTAAGTAAAGGGAGAAATCACCAGTATGAGGTCACAAGGAGCCTGCGGCACGTCGCATGCCTCGCAGCGCCATGCTCTGGCCTTGCATGGATCTCTACATAGTCTAGGACACTCTCTGCTGGAACACCTCACTGCACCAGTGAACAATGAGTAGTTCAACCTGCTCATTCAGCAGGTGTAGGTGTTGCCTGCAGTAGTTCAGGGCTTGCAGCAAGCAACAGCACGGCCGAAACCAATCCGACTGAAAGCTAGTCGGCTTAGCCACCATTCTCGGTCGCTGGCACACCACATGCCCTTAGTCAACCACCACACTCAGGGTCGGGACCCCGAACGATCTCGTCAGAGTCGGCACACCCAACGGAGCAATTCTCGTCGGCATGAGAAACGACATACCCCAAGTCTCCATTTTGGCAAGGACTCTATTGAGAACCTCTCGCCTCCTCGTCACATGGAGCCCCCGCCCTAGTGGGACGCCGACCTCAATAGAAGAATCGAGGAGATGGGCCAATAGATTTAGGCCCTCAGGGAACAGGCTTTGAAGACGAACGATGATCTCAACTTCTCCTCAGAAACTCCCTTCTCCCGGTAAATCATGAATGAAATGATCCCATCTTGGTTCAAGATGCCCCAAGTAGAGTTGTACGGAGACACCTCGGATCCACTAGATCACCTGCAAAGCTTCAGGGCCTTCATGATGTTGCATAGAACCATCGATAACAAGGCGTTCACTGCGACTCTTCGCAAGGCAGCTTCATTCTGGTTCTCTCAGCTTCGGCTCGAATCTATCTACTCTTTCGAACAGCTCGCCCGTTTCTTCAGGACACACTTCATCTCCACCCGAAGACGGCATCGCAGTTCGGATGCGCTGCTCGATATCAAGCAGAGGGAGAAAGAGTCCCTCAGAGACTATGTCAACTGCTTCAATGCGGTGATGCTAGAGGTCTGCGACCTAAATCAATCGGTTGCGATGTCAGCAATGAAGAGCAGCTTGCAGCCGTCACACTTCCTCTTCTATTTGGAGAAGCGCTACCCCACCGACTTCACCGAAATGTTAGTATAGAATGAAAAGTATGCCAATGCGGAGGAAGCCATGGCCTCCTGTCGAGAGACTGCTGGCGGAGGACCTCCCCAAGGAGGAAAGAGGGGGACCGAGTAACGAAGGCAGCCAAGAAGTTTCTCACCTCGGCACGAAAGGAGTCCACGAAGGTTCAGGAGCCCTCCTCGAAAGTTTGAAAAGTATACCCCTCTCACTGCTATGAGGACTCAGATCCCTATGGAGATCGAGGGTCGAAACTACTTGTGCCCCTGCAACGGATGAAGCGCCCGACGGACAAGAGAGATAGAATAAGTACTATTGCTTCCACCAGAACTACGACATGACACCGAGGAGTGCATCCAGCTCAAGAATGAAATTGAGGCACTCATCTGATGCAGGTGGCTGGAGCGGTACATGTGTGCTTAGCGAGACCGAGGAGTGCCCACCTCAGCCTCTGATCCGCTGCCCCCAAAGTCGTTCAACAACTATCCGATAGCAGGCATCATCAACACCATTGCTGGCAGACCTCCCGAGGCCCCAAGTGTCTCAAGCAATCGAGCCCCCTACAAGGTCGAAACTACCCCGAAGAGACAACGTATGAGAGATGTCATCACTTCCTCCGACCCCAACCTAGGGGGAGTCCAGACTGCTCATGAAGATACTGTAGTTATTTCTCTTACTGTTGTAAAGTATGATGTAAAACGAATACTTATGGATAATGGAAACTCGGTCGACGTGTTATTCTATGATGCTTTCCAAAGAATGAGGTTGCCTGCCGAACAGTTTCGAAAAGTCAACACTCCTCTAGTCGGCTTCTTAGGAGACTCAATTTCTGTAAAAGTGATCAATCTATAAATCACCACAGGAAAAGAACTCCGAAGTAACACATTGAGGCTGGACTTCCTCATGATTCGGGTCCTCTCAGTCTATAAAAAGTCATCCATTCACTCCTACATTCCATTTGGCATGATGGAATTGGTGTTTCGATACTTGGTGCCAAGAAAAAAAAATCTTCCTATGATGAAAGTTGCGACAAGTCTGTTCCATCCATTTGCAACGAATAAATTTGTTTGCGCTCAAATAGTTTGTTGCAATGGAGTACCAAGCTGCTCCTTGTCTTTGGATTTCATGCCCTTAAGCATAACCACATTAAACACACCAATATAAAGAATGTAACGTTAGGAGTGCCCTTTTCCTTTAGGGCTCGTTTGGTTCGCGGAAAGCATTTCCCTCCTAGGAATATGATTCCTGGGAAGCAGATTCCTAGGAAGAGCATGCCTAGGAAAGTACTTTTGGCATGTTTGGTTGACCATGGAAAAGTGACAGATTTTCGGAGTGCTTATGTTTGGTTGACCATCCACTTTTCTGAAAAAGTTATATATAATTTCTATTATACCCTTAAGAAAAATTAGGTTTTTAATTTCTCTTTAATGTTTCTTTAATGCTGAAGGGCCTTTTTGGAAAAAAATAAAAATTGAGTGATTCCCGCCTCATGGGAAAGAAACTTTCCCATGTTTCTCATGGGAAAGGCTTTTCCATGAAATGTGGGAATCATATTCCCATGGGAATACAACTTTTTCATCTCTCTCCTTTGAAAACTCCAACCAAACAAGAAGCATCTCATTACTTTTCCGTTGACCACACTTTCCCTCCTTTTTTTCCCATGAACCAAACGAGCCCTTAATGCATTACGATTTCTTTTTGTCAAATGCTTGATTGAAACATTTCCAAAAGCATGATCCATTCTTTATTATACTACAAGCTGTTAAGCTCGAAGCGGGCCAGTTTTTTCGCTCCTTACGTACATTTCCCCATCGGCCATAATGGCAAGTTAGTTGGCAGACGCATTTAATTTCCAAGCCAAAGAAGACTCTTAGGACTCGTTTTGTTGCGAAAAATATTTTTTCCATAGAAATATGATTCCTGCAAAATAATTTTTTAAAAAAAGTATGCCTGAAAAAGTATTTTTGGTATATTTGGCTGACCATGAAAAAGTGACAGATTTATAGAGTGCTTATATTTGATTGACCATCCACTTTGCTTGAAAAATTATGTGTAATTCTTATTATATCCTTAATAAAAATTAGGTCTTTAATGCTTTGAATCAAATAAGAATAGCTGAAGGACCTTTTTGAGAAAAAATAAAAATGTTTCGATTTCCGGCTTACGGAAAAGTACTTCTCCAAAACTTGGAAATCATAATTCCACGGGAATATAACTTTTTTGACTCTCTCCTTTAAAAACTCTAACCAAACAAGAGGCATCTCTTTACTTTTTTGTTTACCATACTTTTCACCCTTCTTTTTCCACGTGCCGGACAAGCTCTTAAGTTTGCACTTTCACCTACCTTGTAAGGACTCCAGAGCAATGTTTAAATCTCTCTCTCTCTCTCTCTCTCTCTCTCTCTCTCTCTATCTCTCTCTCCATAGCAATGGCTAAATCTCTCTCTCTCTCTCTCCAATTCGTATAACTAGAACAAGTGGCCTTGTTTTCTTCCAAAGAACTTGGTGAGAGCATTGGTTTTTAAGTACAGATGGTATCCTCTTCTTTTTTTTTTTTATAATAAGTACAATTGAAAAAAAAATCACTGAAAAATCAATACAATCATGCATTGCAATGGCAACCATGCTTATTTCCTTATGATTACATGTAATAGCGAGCTTGAAATTATTATAGCCGTTATGATAATGCTATAAATGAAACAAATATTTAAGGTTTACATTCAAATAGATTAGTTAGAGGTTGCTTTTTGGGTTTTTTAATTCCACATAAATAAATATAAAACCTATGTATAGTACATAGCCGATCTAACTTAATACATGTTTGTACGGTTTTTGATAATATAATTATTATTTGAAATCTTGAATTATATATTTCCGACCCTGCCGGTAGGTGACACGACCCCTCACCACCTCCCTCCTTCCCAACTTCGCCTGCCCTACCATTAGTTTTTTTTTTTATATATAATTTCTGCTGACGTTGAGATACTGTGGATATAGTCGTCACCTAGCTGATGTACCTGAACTGTACGTATGAGAGCCAATCAAGTGAACCCTTCCTATAAATTATTGGGAAAATTGATGGCCGATCCAATGTTGGACCGGAGTATAAAGAAAAGTCCCTATTGACCGGTGTTTTAACTCCCGGTTCTTTGCGATTTTGGATTTGTATCTAGAGACGAAAGTACCCTTTATTCCTCCCTTGGGCGATCCGACTTTCTTTGTTTCTCTTCCTCTCGACCGACTTCTCTTCCTCTTCCTCTCATTGTCTTCTTCCTCTCGACCCAGGAAGAAACCCTTCTTCGCCTTCCTCTTCCTCTCGACCGAGTATTTTTCCTCTCGACCTAGGAAGAAACCTTTCTTCTTCTTCCTCTTGACCGAGTCTTGTTCCTATCGATGGAGTCCTCTTCCTGTCGACCGAGTCTGCCCTGATAAGCATACCAAATCGCAGGTAAGGTTCCGCTCGCCCAATGCTACTGGATACCATAATGCTGGCTATAATTGAAGCTAAACCCTAAGCTTCTGATTAACCCTAATCTCTCTTGATTCCCATTTTTTTTGTTTCGAAGAAATTTTTGATTTTGGTTTTGAATGTTATGGAATGAATTATTGATTTCGCCAGAAAAGATTTGTTTTTACTTTTTGACAACGAAAATAATGGAATGAATTATATATATTTATATGGATATATGCTGGAGGAGATTTTTATGTCCTGTCTTGCAAGAGGGGAGAGGAAAGTAGGAAATATATTTTATATAGACAACAAAATCCTAAAATTGTGGGGGAGGGTTTAATTATCTCACCTCTGAAATTAGGATACGGCTCCTACATTATTTAATTAGATAAACCAATAATTATGGTAGGTGATATATTAGCATAGTTTCCTGCGAATACATCATATAAGGTTGCTATTTTCTTTAATTTTATCCTACAGTGATTCTTAATTTGATGTTAATTTTTTGTATCACAATGCATTCTTAAAAGATTTGTTTTATGGATGATGTGTTTCATTAATATTTTTGATGCAGACATTTTATATGGCTCCAATTCAGAGTAGAGGCAAAGCACCTTCTGTTAGCCCGAATAATATGGTCAATCGAAGGTGCTACTTCAGCCACTATATCCAATTTATCGTTACCCTTATGCAGTCTATGTCTCAGGAGCAGAAGGATAGGGTGACCGTAACTCCTTTTGGACATATGTGAGGTTTGCCATATATCAAGTAGAGTAGGCCTATCCTAGACACTTTGCTCTCTTTTTGGGATGATGTGGAGGAGGATTTTTGGTTTGGTAAAGTTTTAGTGCATTTTATAGGGAGTGAGTTTACACTCATTCTTGGTTTGAGTGCCAAGGGTGGTGGGGTCGAACTGTATAGGGAGGGGAGGGTTACTTCTGACCTTATCACCCATTTTTTTGATAGTGACCACAAAAAGACTGGTAGGGATGCAATAGAAAATAGATTACAATTACTAGTTGGAAAGAGAGGACGGCAAGATATAGAGAATTTCACCAAATTATGGGTTCTATACCTCTTTATGACTATACTATTTCCAACCATACACTACTATATTCCTAAGGCATTATGCTCATATATTGATGATTTAGACCGGTTAGGTTCATATAGTTGGGATCTTGCCGTTGGTGCTTTTGTTTGCCAGCAGATTCCTAGTATATCCGAGAGTGTGAGGCGAAGCAACATCACTGGAAAGAAACCCGGTGGATATATGGATGGCTGCACGGTCGCTCTGGTGGTAAGCATCTTTGTGTTTTTTATAATTTGATTGTTAAGATATGTATTGTATTGAAATTTGATGTTCACATTGATTTTTGGCAGGCATGGGCTATTGAGCATTCGAATATCCTTTTGGGCAGCCACTGGCCACCGTTCATGTATCTACGTCTATTGCGTTGGAGCAACGCCAAATTTTCTCGCAAGGTGGACGTGATCGCCAAAGTTATGAAGAACTTAAAAAAATTTCAGGTTTGAATATTCATTTGTAACATCACAATTATTTTGACATGATGCAAAATTTAAGTTTTCCATAAATCGAGAAGCTAGAGCCTAGGGAGGAGGAGTTGTACCTTTTCTCGCGAGGAAGGCTGTTGTCGAATTTCTGTTTACCTAAAAATGCACTAAACAGATCGTTGTTAGAACTGACAAACAAAGTTTTAAATTAATTATACTCTTACCTTTTCTACTCAAAGAATAGTGGTCGTAAGAGGTCGATCTACAGGGAGGCGATTGGAGTTGCATAAAAATCAAAACGTTCACTCGAATTCAAAGCCGATTTTTGAACAATAAGAAAAAAAATATTACTTCGGGGATGTTGAATAATTCTCTAGTCTACCAGAGAATGTTTTCTATAATGAAAAGACAGATACTTGGAATCGAAGAGCATTTATAAATTTAATGAAATATTTAACTATTCAAAGGAAAACTTTGGCATGGATGAAACAATGCTTAAGACGATTGAAGCCTGGAATATAGATTGCATGAGAGAAAATTTCATATATTGCATGAAAGAAAAATTAAACGATTGCATAAAAAGCAGAAATTGACTTGAACCTAGAACAAGGATTGCATGAAAGAAAAATTTAATAGATTTTATAAAAAGAAAAATATTTACAAAAGTGAGAAGGAAAAAAAATGAAAATAAGGAACAAGTCCTCTCGGTGGAACACTCAACATAAAATACTCTCTCTCTTTTTTTTCTTCTTTCCAAGAACAGAGCATCCCCTATTCTTGGTTTTTTTTTCCCCTTTGCCCAGCCGAGAACTCCTCCCTCCCCTTCTTTTTGTTCTCTGTTTCCTTGGCCCCCCACCGAGGGCTCCACTCTTCTCTATTGAAACAGAGCTCCTTTCTCCCCTCTTCCCCCCCCCCCCCAGCCGATGGCCTCTCCTCTCCTTATATAGGTCGCCCATCCTTGTTGGGCCAGCGATGGATCCCCTGATGGAGGGGTAACGGACGCTGGTCTTGGGGGATCCGATTGCTGGGAGAAGGCGATCGCAAGCGGACAACTGAAATTCGGGAGTGTGATGTGGGAGGGCAGATCGCGGACGGATGGGGCGGAGGGCGTCAATCCATGGGAGAATGGCTAGATCACGGGCTCCTTGGGCGGATCGAAACGGAAGAGGACGGCTCCGTGGATGGCTGGGAGGAGGACATGGATCTCTTCTTTGGCTATGGGATGTTGAGAAGCTGATTCGGGAAGGGATGAGATGCGGAATGCCTGGATCACAGTTGGTCGTCCGGTCTCTGATCCGTGGGATTGCTGGGAGGAGGGCGTGTCGAATCCGCATGAAGCTTGGATCACGGGAGGCTGATTCAGAATGGAGCTTGATTGCAGCGTGGGATGAGGAGGATGAAAGAAGCTGGGAAATCGCTCGGGATCATTTCTTCTCCCCCGTTTTCGCACGGGATGAAGCTGGAGATCGCTGGTCTTGGGGGTCTCGAATCCGGAAGGGAGACGCTGCGGGATCATTTGGGAGGAGCCGATCATGGAAGAGATCCGGTGCGGATGCGGCTGGAATGGGTGGAAGAAGATGGATTTTCTTCTTTGGCCCACGGACGGATGGAGTGCTGGGAGATCGCGATCAACGGGCCGCAGACGCTGGGATGGATCGCAGAAGGCTGAAGATGCATCGCCGACAATTACTGGCTGCGTTGGGCTCAAACCCAATGTTATTGGGTCTCATGGATTACTTGCACTTAAACACAAATATAACGTTAATTAGTAAATTTTATCATTAATGATTAGCTAAAATACTAATTAAGATAGTATGATGATTGCACTTTTGTGCTCTCATCAAAGGCCACTATTAGAAGCTCCGAAAGAGATAACTCAGATAGTACACATTTACAAGTACTTGGTATAGATTTATTTCTATGTGGCATGCACCTTTTCTTTTGCGGCACACACCTATAACCACTAGGTACACATTTAATTTCATTTGGCACTTAGTTAAATACATACACTAAATTGGATAATTGTGTTGTTTTAGTTTTCGTCATCCAGCTAGAGTGAACGATATCCACTGGATGCTTACAGACTCGCTTAAATCTGGTTGAGAGGTCTTTGTTCTTGATTGATAAGAGGGTGTCCAGACTTGAGATGGTCCTCCAAGATAATGGTCTCTTGGTGAATGACGAAAATGTTCAGCATGATACAGATTTTACTGAGGTAAGCAAAGTTTGATGAATTATTAACTATGTTGTCTTGTGGATCATGTTTGTTGTTATGAATTAAATACAACTTATATTAGGTGAGTGAAGAGCATACTATAGTTAAAGCTATGGACAAAGCTGCAATGGAGAAAGATGAGATGCACAATAGTGCAGATGTGGTGGAGGTATGTAATTATTTGATTTTGATAAAATATGTTTTTATAATTATACTAAAAATATTTATTATATGAAATGCATATTCTTATCAGGTTATTTGGTCCACTGATGTTGAGGTTGAGAAAGATACTGGACCCACCACCAAATATGTTTTCTCCTTATGAAGGCGCGTGAAGTTGGGAGCACGTGAGCGAAAGGCAACAGAGAAAGCAAAGGCTATATCACACTTTCCAAATACTTATAGAAGGGCAAAAAAGAAACAAAAAGTCAGCAAAATAGGTGAAGGTAGTATGGCACGAGTAATTAAAAAGGAGGATTTGCCCACTCAGTCGAGTAAGTTATTGGAGCCTATCACTACTACACTTATGGAGCTCCCCAAGTCAATTCCACTCAATAAAGAAACATCACCCACTAGAGAGGTATACGAATTTGGTCAGTTCCTTAAATATTTTGTATACATATGCAATTTGCTAAGTCCATATCATATTCTTTGCTAAGTAAATTTGTTGTATTCTCATTTCATTTCACTTAGCTTTTAGAAGAAACCACTAAATTCATTGATGTTGAAGGAGCGGTGACGCCAAGGAGTAAACTGAAATTAGAGGCCGACATCCTTTTATGAAACCCAATAATGAAGCATGAAAATAAATGAATGGATATCTGAATCAACCTTCAATTGTTTCATATTCTGCAATACTGCCGGGGTTGGTTTGAAGAATGGCATCGCAATACCACCGAATTTGGTCATAAGATAGTGATCTATGACCATAAATCTCTTTCATAGCCTCCTCCTTACCATGCCAAGCTTGATGATCCAACAATTCAACACCATATTTCCGATGAATATCTTTTACAATGTCACTTGGCTTATATAATGGCATATCTTGAAGTTTATCTTTAATAATGTTCGAAATCTAACGTTTCGAAGCCTTCGGATGCGACCAGACTTGCAACCCTCATCCACATGTATGGTTACTGTTCATTTTTTTAATTGCAAACTTTCACCATTTTCAAGTCGAGAAGCATTGATACGCCATTCACATTCTTCATATGCATATTCCACAGTAACTCGCTCACGATCGTTCTTCACGAACACAAAGTCTCTGCAATTTGCGATACAAAAGTTACGAATGGTGTCACGAAGAGTTTCGATATCCTTGAACTCATGACCAACGCCCTCTATACAGCTTTTTCAAGCATCCAAGAAATTTTTTTGACTTTTTTTCTCTTTAATTGCAGCTCTTGTTTCTTCAACAACTTGACCAAAGTTACTTGAGCTACCCTTTGAAAATTTTTTAGATCTCCAACTAATTTCAGCACACTGTCCATACAATAGGAAAAACATAATTTCAGCACACTTATTAATGTCCTTTCAGCTTAAAATGCACAAACTAATATTTTAAATATGGAATACCTCGTATCGATTACCACATCAGCAGCTTCGATCAAGCTTGGAGAATGAGTAACAACCATCTCGATCACCGCCACATTTAAGTTGACATGTATTTGATGCATGTTATGAATATCCTTATCGCTCGTGAGCGTAACAAGCATTCTTGATTTGTTTGGAATATAAAACTTAACTTCTATCATTGTAGAAGATAAATGTCTCCACCTTTTCATTATTTTCTTAAAAATTTGATCAAGAATTGTGTCCTAAGAGATGAAAATAATAACAGCTTCGCCACCATAAGAACAAATAGCTATGATAATTAGGCTACTAGTGTTCTTTGAAGCCATGAAAATGGAAAAAAGAGGGATCAACTGGTGCATTTGAATCGCAATCAACACAAATTATTTAGACACCAAATGTCAGCTCGGCAGAAAGTCTCTGTTATAATAGAGTCAGACGAAGAGTGGAGAACAATAGAGCATCCATAAACAAAGAAAAGTTAATCTCAAATGGCAACTCAACAAAATGTCTCTATTATAACAGAGTCAGAGAGAGAGTAGAGCACAACAGAGCATTTATAAACACAGAAAACTTGATTTTAATTTTCCACAGCCTAAGGCAAAACGGAAAAAGATGGGATATAATCAGCTTGCAATCTCAACCACATGACACCAGTTTAAACAGAAAAATGGGGATCGAATTGGAAATAGATGCGTAATCTGGTTGGAATATCAAAGAAGAAATGACTCAATTTTTCACTTGGAATCTTAACCGCATGGTACGAGTTCAAACAGAAAAATAGGGATCGAACGAGAAACAGATGCTTGGAATCTTAAAGAAGAGAGGACTCAATTTTCTGCCTTCAAAAATCTTCTGTTGGCCATGCGATCAGGGAATATCGGGATGGAATTCTAACGAACATCTTCTCCCGCCTTCAAAAGCCTTTCGTTGGCCACGCTCTTAGGGAATATCGGGATGGAACTCCAACGGACTCACTTTTCCACCTTCAAAAGACTACCGTTGGCAATAGTCCGGGCATATTCGGTACATTAACTTGAATGATTAATCCTTTTAGGGACCGCGAATTATACTTTGGAGAGCCGTTGGACCGAATAATTTATTTTGGGTCAACAGGGACGGTTTGTTATAGCCGAGTCATCCGGAGGGTGGGAAATTAATTTTTCATAAATTATTTGTTTGATAAAAGTCCCCTTCCTATAAAATATTTTACGAAATTCCCACTACCATGATGAGAACTTCTTATGAATTCCCCAACCGTAGAAGCAAACACAGGCACGCGTAGAATTTTATTACCGATGCAAAAACTAACAAATTACTAGTCTTTTTTAAGAATGATTAATCTAACGCATTCATTGGGCTTTTGTGCATTAGAAAGCAACATGGAACGACAGAGATGAACAGGGCAGCTTTCTCCATCTATAAATACTAGCACACCCAAGCTCCCATCTCCACAACAACCAACCAACCACGACCACCTTCTCCTCCTCACACTCTGCTGCTGCCATTTCCAATTGCAATGGAGAACATCCCATGGGCCATATCCTTGGCAACCATATTGGCATCCATCCTCCTCCTCAAAACTCTTTTACGCAGCCATCGACGTAGGCTAAACCTTCCCCCAGGGCCAAAGCCATGGCCCATTATTGGCAACCTCAACCTCATCGGCGCCCTCCCCCATCGCTCCATCCACGCCCTCGCCCAAAAGTACGGGCCCATCGTGCAGCTCCGCCTCGGTTCCGTCCCTGTCGTCGTCGGCTCCTCTGTCGACATGGTCAAACTCTTCTTAAAAACCCATGACCTCAACTTCGCCTCCCGCCCCAAGTTGGCCGCCGGCAAGTACACCACCTACAACTACTCCGACATCACTTGGTCCCCCTATGGCCCCTACTGGCGCCAAGCTCGCAAGATGTGCCTCATGGAGCTCTTCAGTGCCAAACGACTCGACTCCTATGAGTACATAAGAGTCGAGGAGATGCGGTTGCTCCTCCGCAACCTCTACCAGGCCTCAGGGAGGACCATCACCCTGAAAGACTATCTCTCCACTGTTAGTCTTGATGTTATAAGCAGGATGGTGCTAGGGAGGAAGTACTTCGACGATTTGGAGTCCGCGGAGGAGTTGAGGAAGATGACAGAAGAGTGGTTCTTGCTTAATGGGGTGGTGAACATTGGAGACTATATACCCTGGTTGGATTTCCTGGACTTACAAGGGTACATCAAAAGGATGAAAGAGCTTAGCAAGAAGTTCGATATATTTCTCGAGCACGTACTCGATGAGCATAAAGAAAAGAGGCTGAGGGAGGGGGAGGGTTTTGTGGCCAAGGACATGGTAGATGTGCTCTTGCAGCAAGCCGAGGATCCAAGTTTGGAAGTCAAGATCGAGAGGCATGGCGTCAAGGCCTTCACTCAGGTAAAATTTTCCCTTCCTTTTTTTCTTTGTTTCCCTTGTTTTTGTTTAGGTCCGTATAACCGTTCGAGGAGCAGCATCTTAGAACGAGTTTGTGCCACCCTCATTTGGAGGAGGCATGACGACACACAGAGTTTGTCGGTTTTTGTGCCTCTCCTGAAATTAAAAAAATAATATTTTGTGCCTCTCCTGAAATCATAATATCCAAAAGATTTGATTAACGAAAAAAAAAACTTGATTTACGGACAGTAAATAAATAATATTTTCTAAAAGTATTTCTACTAATCAACATCCGTTCAGACTTCAGTGGCCAATTCAGACTCTGCGGTCAATGAGTGGATACAGTTTATGATGATAACTTTTTTTTTTTTTGGTAACTTAGGCGGATAACACTTAACTTCCATGCCTGTATAGATGTCTATCGAAAACTTTGGGAACCGGCGCATGGTCGCATGGACACTCCACACACGCGAATCTGCTGTTATTTCTCACATGTTATTATAGTATAATCTTTAAAAAATAAAGGTGGGATCATCAAAGTATTGACCCAGAGACATATCAGTATCTCCACACTCCTTGGTTAAGAGAATAACCAACGTATATGTCTTACAACGACCTAATCTCGATAATGCTGTCGTCATAGTAATAGTATATCATTTAGTCGCGAACAGATTTAAGGACTTGAAGATAAATTCCCCTTTATCATAAAATAAGTCCTAAGGACTTCATCATATAAGAGTTCATTTGAAGATGTTCAATAAAATGATGAATAATGCCAAATAATACTTTATTAATTTATCAATTAATTTTTAAAATTCAATCATCAATATACTGATGATTGACTTTTAGGATACGATTCCCAATATGGATAACATTTAACTTCCATGCATGTATAGATGTCTATCAAAAACTGTGTCCACAAAAGGCTATTTAGAAATAGTTGCTTAGGACAATACAATTTGACGCATGGTCGCGTGGACACTCTGATGTCCACACACGCGAATCTGCTGTTATTACTCACATGTTGTTATATTATAATCTTTAAAAAATAAAGGTGGGATCATCAAAGTATTGACCCAGAGACACGCTGGGCCAACCTTATTTAATACATGAAAGCGGGATTTACATGGGAGTTTATTTGACTCGTCGTCCGCTAGAACACTACTTTCCCTGCTCTCAAACAAGTGGACGAGGAGCTGAGGTCTTCCAAGGCACTTACTCGCTGCCCTTGCTCCATTGTTTCCTTACTCTCTGGTATGATATCCTAAGTTGTTTCAGGCCGTCGTCATTGAATATCATAGCTATTTTGTGCGTGCACAAATAATTCTTTTGATATATATTACAAGAAAATTAGCATAACTCATGAGATTTATTGCCAAACACCAAATTTGGTTGATTATGAAATTGCCAAGTCAATATTTGTGGATTCAGTGAATTTCTGGTGCGAGCAAGAAGAAGGCCCGAATTAGCATTTTCCAAATTAAAAGATATTGCTTTGTTGTATGAATTTTATTAGATCTAGCTTTGTTAAGTCTTATAGAATCCACAGTTAAATATATATATATATATATATAAGTAAATTCTCTTGGGTTAATTTCTACTGGAATTGAGTTGAATATAGAATAATCTCCATTCAGGAAAGAGAGAGGAAGAGAGAGGAAGAAGAAGATAGATTGATCAATATTTTTTTTTTCTCTCAATGTCTAATAGTTTCTCTTTCTCCACTTGGTCCAGGACCTGCTCGTCGGTGGAACAGAAAGCTCTGCTGTGACCGTAGAATGGGCTATTTCCGAGCTCTTGAAACATCCCGAACTCCTCGAGAAGGCCACCGAGGAGCTAGACCGGGTGATCGGGAGAGACAGGTGGGTGGAGGAGAAAGACATGCTCAAACTCCCCTACATCGAGGCCATCATGAAGGAGACCATGAGAATGCACCCTGTTGCACCCCTACTTACCCAACGGCTGGCCCGCGAGGACTGCACCGTCGCCGGCTACGACATCCCTGCCGGGACTCGCGTGCTGGTTAACATGTGGACCATCCAGCGAGACCCGGCGATATGGGACGGACCGGATGAGTTCCGCCCGGAGCGGTTCATAGGAAGCAGCGTCGACATCAAGGGGCAGGACTTCAAGCTTCTGCCGTTCGGCTCCGGGCGGCGGATGTGCCCCGGGTATGCCCTCGGTCTCAAGGTGATCCAGGTGAGCCTCGCCAATCTGCTGCATGGCTTTGCATGGAAGCTGCCGGACGGGGTGAAGGTGGAGGAGCTGAGCATGGAGGAGATCTTTGGGCTGTCAACACCTAGGAAGGTGCCGCTCGAGGCGGTCATTCAGCCAAAGCTCCCTGCACATCTCTATGTGGTGTGATCTGATATCCTTCATAAAAGAGTCTAGATAATTATAGTAGAAGTGTGTGTGTTTGCTCGTATTAGGTTCATGTTAAAAGAGCGAATGATGGGCGCTTGCTTGATGGTCATGATGTCGAAACTGAGTTACATGAATAAAGAGCTTGTTTAAAAGGGGCCTAGCAACAAAGAGAGTACAAGATCGATCAGCACTTGATTAAACAAATATCGAGACTTCAAATTTACACCAACTCTTTAACTTTTGATCTTCTTAGTCAGATCATAAGCCTTGAGCTAGAATGTCCAAATGTTCAGAAGATCTGCGCTTTCGAAAGTGGAAACCTCATACTGATTTTTTCTTTTTTTATTTTTTTTCTGCAAATATTTTAATACCTGCTATTTATTTTATGTACGTTGTATCTTTGTTAGATTTGTCTCATACTGGAGCGCCCAGCTAGCTATTGGGCTCATACTGGAGCGCCCAGCTAGCTATTGGGACCTGTTGAATCGCCTATGCGCCTTTCTAGCGAAGAAGCGTAGTTTACTAACAGTAAGTTGGAATCGTAATTAGGACCAATAAAAACTTTAGGGTATTTTTTTTATTTTCTTCCTATAGCATAAAATACCTTCCCAAAGCCAACTTTGCCATTAAAATTCTCAACATTTTACAGAATAAATAATTGTTTTCCTACTATGATAACCATTCCCTCCCCCCTTTTTGGTTTGGCAATTTGGTTTATGTGGTGCAAATCTAAGTTGAGATCCACTCAATCTCTTGTTTGTTATGCCAAATTCTCGAGCTGCGCACATAGGTCTTCCAAGAACACATAGCAAAATGAACCTTTTGCTGACTGTTCTAGTAGCAAAATGATCTTATAGCACGTCGATCATTTTTGTAGGCATTTGGAGGTGATTGAAACCATGATCTTCCTTCCGAGTTGCTCAAAACCTAACTACAGAGTAGTCCAACATGGCACATCTTGCAACCCAAGGATCATCTTACTTGTTCTCTTGGTTGCGACTAATGGGTTTTTATAGATGACCTGCACATACATTGCATGCAGAGTCGAATTCATACAAAGATTAATTAGCTCTCCATGCCACTCTAGAATCGAGGTCCAAAAACTTCATTACTAGAAGAAACCTTGGCCTGAAAGATCCAAAGGATGTCAAGTAGGGTGCTTGTTGTTTCTCAAAATCTACAAATATTTCTAAACTGAAATATAATAATTTTAGAATATAAATTTTGTTTATAAATCTATTTATTTATTTATCTTTTGAGTAAATACATACTATGGATCCTTGGGCGACTTTTGTTGTTGAAATCCAAGTAAATGATGATGAGGGACATTTGTTGAATGTCCAATATATATTAAATGTTAGATATATATTTTGAATATTCAATATATTTTGGTTTAGACTATCGCTCAGCCTTTTATACAAGACTAAGCACTAATTTTTCATGCAATTCTTAATTGTTTATCATCTTACAATAAATAAATTTATTTATTTATCGCAAAATCAATATAATTAAGTGAATATTTTATGCAAAACCCATTTTCAAATATATGCTACTAATAAAAATGAATAATAACAAAGAGACCAAATCTGTACTGCTTGCTTATTAAGATATATCAGTGTCTACGGAGAGAGAGAGATACGGAGAGTAGGGCCAAAGAGCATTATCTCCTGTTTTCAGGAGGGATCAATTCCATCTTGACTCACGCACCGATTTCGCAAGTACTTGACTGCACCCAGTAACCTTCCATTCCAGAATTAGAAATTCTGCTAGTCCGGTACCAAAGTACAGTGAGTTGCTTGCTAATCACTGTGGTGATCTCAGGTCTGAGGGATATTTATACCCATATCCGTTCGGAACATCTCTCGACAGTAGAGTGTTCCGAAATTGGTCACGTTCAGTGAAATGTACTCCTACACATCACCTATATGACATATCAGTATGTCCATACTCCTTGATTAAGAGGATAACCAACGTATATATCTCACAACGACCTAATCTCGATAATGCTGTCGTCCTAGTAATAGTATATCATTTGGTCGCGTATAGATTTAAGGACTTGAAGATAAATCCCCCTTTATCATAGAATAAGTCTTAAGTACTTCATCATATAAGAGTTCATTTGAAGATGTTTAATAAAATGATGAATAATGCCAAATAATACTTTATTAATTTGTCAATTCATTTACAAAATTCAATCATCAATATGCTGATGATTGACTTTTAGGATACAATTTCTAACATGGATAACATTTAACTTCCATGCCTGTATAGATGTCTATTGAAAACTATGTGTCCACAAACGGCTATTTAGAAATAGTTGCTTGGGACAATACGATTTGCGCATGGTCGCGTGGACACTCTGATGTCCACACACGCGAATCTGCTGTTATTACTCACATGTTATTATATTATAATCTTTAAAAAATAAAGGTGGGATCATCAAAGTATTGACCCAGAGACACGCTGGGGCCAACCTTATTTAATACATGAAAGCGAGATTCACATCGGAGTTAGGTGTCGCCGTCACTAGAACACTACTTTCCCTGTTCTCGAACAAGTGGACGAGGAGCTGGGGTCCTCCAAGGCACTCGCTGCCCTTGCTCCATTGTTTCCTTACTCTCTGGTATTATATCCTAAGTTGTTTCATTTCGTCGTCATTGAATATCATAGCTATTTTAGTGCGTGCACAAATAATTATTTTGATATATATTACAAGAAAATTAGCATAACTTATTGAACCATGAGTTGTCAAACTCCAACTGTTACTCGGAAGAGTCTTCCTCAGCTTCAAGAACAGAGCAACCACCTAATAATTGATCTAACCTTTTATAGTTAGACTATTAGCTTTCTGTTAATTAGTTACTCCGTTGATGTATCATTATAAATAGATCATATCATGTAAGGAGAAAGATTCATTTCGATTCATTCTGAAATAAAGAAGTGCTTCTTTTCTCCTCATCTCCCCTGTTTTTCGGGCAGATTTTCTTGAAGTTCTTTTACATGGTATCAGAGCAAGTGAAAGTGTCTTCCCATGGCTACTTCCATTCACAGCAGTGCCAACTCGGTGCCGTCACCAGTTCTAAGCATGGTTTAAGACCCAGCAAGCCCATACTTCCTACATCATGGCGACAGCACAGGTCTGCAGCTCATCTCCCTAACCTTGAATGAAGAGAATTATTCCACTTGGAGCATGTCAATGATCATGGCCCTGAGTGTCAAGAACAAGGAAGGGTTCATAGATGGAAGCATACTCCAGCCTCCAACAAATGATCCACACCATGCTGTATGGAGGAGATGCAACATGGTGGTTCTTTTTCCGCATGGATACTGAATTCAATTCCAAAGGAGATGAGCACCAGCGTGATTTACATGGAAACAGCTAGAGAAATTTGGCTTGATCTGAAAGAAAGATTCAGCCAAAGCAATGGTCCAAGAATTTACCAATTGCAAAAGACAATCTCTTCTCTTTCTCAGAATCATGGGAGTGTGATATCCTATTTCACCCGCTTGAAGGAACTCTGGGAAGAGTTAACAAATTTCAGACCTCGGCAGCAACAAGAACACCAATCTGAAGAACAAGTCATTCAATTCCTGATGGGGTTGGATGACTCCTACTCAAATGTACATGGGCAAATCCTGTTGATGGACCCTTTACCACCAGTGAACAAGGTATTTGCACTTGTACTACAAGAAGAAAGACAACGTGAGATCACTGCCATAGTTCAAAGCCCTGAAGTTGCTGTGTTTGCCAGTAAGACCTGTGACAGGTCTGTCCACAATGACCATTCCTCTTTCAATCAAAGAGGAACTATGCAGGGCTTTCTCATTTTCTATGACATCTCTCATTTTCTGAATTATACAAGGCTTTCTCCATCTCATCATGCTTTCACTTCATCCATCTCATCATCAGTTGATCCAAAGAACTATGCAGTTGCTTCTCTGCATCTTGAATGGTGTGATGCAATGGAAACTGAATTAAAGGCATTGAATGACAATCATACTTGGATCATAACTTCATTACCTGAAGGAAAGAAACCAGTGGATTGCAAATGGGTCTATAAAACAAAGTTCAGAGCAGATGGGACTAAGGAAAGGAAGAAAGCTAGGTTAGTTGCAAAAGGGTATACTCAACAAGCCGGTCTAGATTATTATGATACCTTCTCCCCGGTTGCTAAGATGGTTACAGTCAAAACACTGTTAGCAATCGCAGCAATTAAGAATTGGCATCTGCACCAGCTTGACGTTAACAATGCATTTCTGCATGGGGATTTGAATGAAGAAGTATATATGAAACTCCCTCTTGGATATGAGCCTAAGGGGGAGAAAGGTAAGAGGATGGTTTGCCGTCTAAACAAATCCATCTACGGCTTGAAGCAAGCTTCAAGACAATGGTTTGCCAAACTATCTACATTCATCATGTCACATGGTTTTAATCAATCCAAGGCCGATTACTCTTTGTTTGTAAGAAAGAATGGGTGTTCCTACACAGTGATCCTTGTCTATGTTGATGACATAATACTTGCAGGGAATGATCTCTCATATATAAATGATCTCAAGAAAATTCTTGATGCCCGATTCAAACTCAAGGATCTAGGAACTCTAAAATTCTTTCTCAGCCTTGAGATAGCCAGGACCTCTAAAGGAATCTCAATATGTCAACGGAAGTATACTTTGGAGATCCTAGAAAATACTGATTACCTTGGCTCAAAACCAGTGCGATGCCTCATAATACAAAATTTGAAACTGAGTCGATTTGAAGGGAATTTAATTGAGGATCCTACAATCTATAGACGGCTGATAGGCAGGTTATTGTATCTCACTATAACGAGGCCTAATTTAAGCTATTCCATGCAAGTTCTCAGTCAGTTCATGGATTCACCTCGGCAACCCCACATGGACGCTGCATATCGAGTATTAAGATACTTAAAGGCCACACCTGGGCAAGGTTTGTTTTTCCCTCTGCTTCTGAGCTCCATTTAAAGGCGTTTTGTGATGCAGATTGGGTTGCCTGCCAAGATACACGACGATCCGTCACTAGATTTTGCATCTTTCTTGGAGACTCCCTTATTTCATGGAAGTCGAAGAAACAGCACACTGTTTCCCGTTCCTCTGCTGAGGCCGAATATCGATCTATGGCTTCTACATGCTGTGAAATTCAATGGTTATTATATCTTCTCCATGATTTGGATGTTCCACACACAAAGTCAGCACTGCCGTTTTGTGATAACCAAGCAGCATTGCATATTGCCGCTAATCCAGTCTTCCATGAACGAACCAAACATATTGAACTTGACAGTCACATTGTGCGAGATAAACTTCAGCAAGGGATTATCCAAACTCTGCATATCTCAGGAACTATGCAACTTGCTGACTTATTGACAAAGGCACTCGGTTTAAATAGATTCTACACTCTGCTGCACAAGATGGGTGTACACAATTTGTACTCTCCATCTTGAGGGGGAGTATTGAACCATGAGTTGTCAAACTCCAACTGTTACTCGGAAGAGTATTCCTCAGCTTCAAGAACAGAGCAACCACCAAATAACTGATCTAACCTTTTATAGTTAGACTGTTAGCTTTCTGTTAATTAGTTATTCCGTTGATGTATCATTATAAATAGATCATATCATGTAAGGAGAAAGATTCATTTCGATTCATTCTGCCGTTCGGCTCCGGGCGGCGGATGTGCCCCGGGTATGCCCTCGGTCTCAAGGTGATCCAGGTGAGCCTCGCCAATCTGCTGCATGGGTTTGCATGGAAGCTGCCGGACGGGGTGAAGGTGGAGGAGCTGAGCATGGAGGAGATCTATGGGCTGTCAACACCTAGGAAGGTGCCGCTCGAGGCGGTCATTCAGCCAAAGCTCCCTGCACATCTCTATGCGGTGTGATCTGACATCCTTCATAAAAAAGTCTAGATAATTATAGTAGAAGCGTGTGTTTGCTCGTATTAGGTTCATGTTAAAAGAGCGAATGATGGGCGCTTGCTTGATGGTCATGATGTCGAAACTGAGTTACATGAATAAAGAGCTTGTTTAGAGGGGGCCTAGCAACAAAGAGAGTACAAGATCAATCAGCACTTGATTAAACAAATATCGAGACTTCAAATTTACACCAACTCTTTAACTTTTGATCTTCTTAGTCAGATCATAAGCCTTGAGCTAGAATGTCCAAATGTTCAGAAGATCTGCGCTTTCGAAAGTGGAAACCTCATACTGATTTTATGATATACTCTGTACTGGCCTTCTTGCTTTCTAGCTTCCTTGACTAGTTGCTAGGGACTTTCTAAGGAATAGCTCCAAGGCTTCAGCATCGGAATCAGAGTCCTACTCTCAGTATAACAGGTTTGCCCCAGCTGGGGACGCTTGCCTACTTCCCAATATCATCTAAGACAAAATTGACATTTTCTGTCCTCTTTATATTAGTTGGATGAAATTACCCAAGAGAAACTCTGTTTACCGAAGTGCCCTTAGAAAGAGTTGCCGTAGATATCCCATAAAATATAAGTGAATTTTTTTTTTCATGAGGGCAACAGTCCTATGTATGAGAAGGTTGTGACGATTACATCAAAAGAATTGGGTTGAGACAAATGGCAAACCAGAGTAGGGGTATAAGTATGACATATTACACTAAATGAAGCTACCCTTTCTTAGTTGAGCAAATGAAATTTCTCACCGAAGCTTTCACAGAACTCCTTCTTTCTCTTTGTGTGGAAGAAACAAGGTGCATGCTTTGTTATACGAGGCCCGCACTTCAGGGTGGTGGCAGCAGGTGGCTGCCAGTTGTTTGACACGTCGATTCTGGGGACAGAGTTGCGAGATTCCTGTGCGGGTCTTCGATATGCGTGCGTGGAGCTGCAGGCCAGTTCGATCATTCTGGAGGACGACTCGGCCACGGTTATCGGGTGGATTCGGAGGGGGTCGAGGGGTGAGAGCACAAACCACCTCTTGATCCGGGATATAGAGATGATGATGAGAGATGGGAAGGTCTTCCAGGCCAAGCATATATTCAGAGAAGTTAATGGGGCGGCTGATTGGGTGGCTGCCTACGCGGCCCACCACTTAGAGTACATCCTTTGGTCAGGGGAGAGGGAGCTACCGCTAGCACTGCATGCTAATAAATTATATGAGAAAATCGTCTATGGAAACATGAAATAAGATTCTTTTAGGAAATAAACAAGGAAGAAAATGACCTAACAAATCCTAATATACCGGAAAGAAATCTAAATCCAACTAAAGGGGAAAAAGGTTCTTCCGAGAAGACATCTAGCAATTAATAAATATTTCCTTCCTATGTTCACTACTCGGATTAGCCATCCAGTTCCTATGGAGGTACCACCAATCTTTGAAGAAGAAAAAAAGATCCAAGCCGAAACACTTGGGAGAAAACACCTCCCTACGTATAATTCTGGAACCCCTTCAATAGAACAAGGCTGTAACCAATCATCTATAGTCCCTTTGCACCCGAGTAATCCATGCAGGAGGGATATATTCTACGACATTGGTAGAAGTTTTTTGATTCACTTCCGTGAACGCTACCGGCCATAGGCAAGGTCTTCTGCTGTTAGTATAATTTTAGAGATCATGTAACAACTTGTATCATCCTATATTATTATTTTTTTTGTTAACATGATTCTGCATCGATTAGCATTATATTTCTTTGTTAGCATGATCTTATTAGAATAACTATAGTGATCAAATAACAACTTGTATCAATGAGGATTATTTTTTTTATTAGCATAATCTAATATTAGCCTATATATTTTTTTTATATGGAGTCCATACGTGGGTATATATAACTTCCAAGCTGTAATAAATATAATGAAATAAGAATATAAAATTATTTTTTTTATTTTTTTCTGCAAATATTCTAATACCTGCTATTTATTATATGTACGTTGTATCTTTGTTAGACTTGTCTCATTCTGGAGCGCCCAGCCAGCTATTGGGCTCATAACCTTGATGCCCGTCATCCATCCAAGTTTACCATATACGGTGGACTTTTCATACGATTGGGGACCTGTTGAATTGCCTATGCGCCTTTCTAGGGAAGAAGCGTAGTTCACTAACAGAAGTTGGAACCCGTAATTAGGACCAATAAAAACTTTTGGGCATTTTTTTTATTTTCTTCCTATAGCACATTCCCAAAGCCAACTTTTCCATTAAAATTCTCAACATTTTACAGAATAAATAAATCTTTTCCTACTTGGTTGAGACTAATGGGTTTGCAGAGATGACCTGCACATACATTAATTGCATGCAGAGTCGAATTCATACAAAGATTAATTAGCTCTCCATGCCACTCTAGAACTAGAATTGAGGTCCAAAAACTTCATTACTCGAAGAAACCTTGGCCTGAAAGATCCAAATGATGTCAAGTAGGGTGCTTGTCGTTTCTCAAAATCTACAAATATTTCTAAACTGAAATATAATAATTTTAGGTTATAAATTTTGTTTATAAATCTATTTATTTATTTATCTTTTGAGTAAATACATACTATGGATCCTTGGGCGATTTTTGTTGTTGAAATATAAGTAAATGATGATGATGGACATTTGTTGAATGTCCAATACATATTAAATGTTAGATATAGATTTTGAATATTCAATGTATTTTGGTTTAGACTATCGCTCGGCCTTTTATGCAAGACTAAGCACAAATTTTTCATGCAACTCTTGATTGTTTATCATCTTACAATAAATTTATTTATTTATTTATTTAATGCAAAATCAATGTAATTAAGTGAATATTTTATGCAAAACTCATTTTCAAATATATGCTACTAGTAAAAATGAATAATAACAAATTAAAGAGACCAAAGCTGTACTGCTTGCTTATTAAGATATAGCAGTATCTACGGAGAGAGAGAGAGAGAGAGATACAGATAGTAGGGCTAAAGAGAATTGTGAAAAGTGGATCCCTCCCCCGCCGCTCAACCCCCTTCCCAAAAAGAAAACATTAACCACCCTCCCCTGTTATTTACATCAAGCCCTATCAATCTCATTATTTTCCTCGTTACAAGTATTTGTGATTAGGAGGCCAAGCATCATTTCTTGTTTATTAAAAAAAATAATGTTTGCACTACGACCGATTCTTACACAAGGAATCAGTTATTTTTCTTAGTAAATATTGATGCTCTACCCTGTTTTTTTTTAGGTAGCAATAAGCAAAGTAGTCCATTATGCAAGGAAGCCTTTTCTCAAATTAGGATTCATATTTAGGGTATTGAATTATTATAAGTCTCTCTTATATCTCAAAATCCTTGTACAATATTTATGGTAGTAGCTAATTCATTTTTTGGGCGGATGAGGGTGGGTGTTGGTCCGTAAGATTGGACATATACAAAAAGCTACTTATCTGGTAAAATTAATTAATTTTCTGTAAAAATTTCAAATTTTTGAAATCATATTTAATAATTTTATATTGAAATTTACATATAAGTAGATTGCATTTATTGATGTTGTGGAGTTTATGGTAGCTGAATCTTGTGGATATTGGACCGGCGATCAAAACATATAATTTTGAAATTTTTTGATTCTACATACGATGTTGACGTGCCTTCCTCTTCATGTGATATGGATTCCGTGTGTTATCTTACTTGTCAATGCTGATGTCAATAATCGATGGTTAAACTCCACAACCCATCACCTCTCCGATAGCAATACTAGATGAATTCCTTTTGAATCTTCAGTTTTTATTGTAGAAGGCCCACCATACCTCACCCTTTTCTGATATTTCTGTTCTCCTTGGAAGCTTGCTCTATCTCATCTCAGTATCTCCATGCCATTTGTAGAATTTCTTCTTGCCAAGTCTCGAACTACCAGGTCTAGGAGGCAAGTCAAATCTCGTGGCTAAGTTCACTCTCTCCGTGGCCACTGGTGGGCTTCATGCTAGGGTTTAATCATCGCCGACACCACCTCGACCCGGCATTCCAAGTTTACTTTTTTACAAATATCATCACTCTCATTCTGGGGCTCTTGCTGATGTACATTTCAAGGTGGCACCTCAGGGTTTTGCTACCATCGGAGATCACGATGTGAGTGGCACTGTTCGTGTTTGTTGTCACACAATAATCACATGAACGATGTAATATTGCCTGTGTTTATCAATAGTTTACTTTCATGAGCCCTAGGAGGGTTGGGTAAACAGGCGGATAACCCAACCCTCGTAGGGCTTATAATAAGGTTCCCCCTAGACTCACCATCTGTGTTACAAGCAATAACCTATTTCCTCCAAATCTCTCTGTGTCCTCCGCATCAATGGCCCCAAGCTCAAAACAAGAATCTTTCTTCTCCACTTCCCTGACCCATCGAACCGCTCTTCCAAAATTGATCTCGGTTGCAATTTTTGCTCTCTCCATCACCACCAGAGGGTTCATGCTGGATTTCAATTGCTACCACCGTCGCAACCATTTGAACATGGCGATCAGAGTGTACCTCGTTGCAAATCTCATTACCTTCACCATGGGCCTGTTGTTGAAATACGTTTCTATTGTCATCAAAATTGGGTTGAGGTCGAAGCACAGCTCTGACGACCTTGAGGTCGGCCGAAGGTGAATCTGAGTAGGCTTACCGAGATTAGGGGGGCGGTTCTCCTCCATGTGTGGCTTGCAAAAGTCTGCTTGCTCGAAAGTTTCGAGAGTCAACCTTCCGATGCCTAAGTTAGAATTGGGAGACAACAACGTGGAAGGATAAAAATTTTGGCAGAGTATAGGCTCTATGAGTAATATTGCATATATACTTGAGATCCCCTCGGCTGCTCCTTCATATAGAGGACCTCATTTTATCATTACTTGGTCTGATATGGCATGTAATGATGGTTAGATAACGGTCGGTAGTACGACTAAGGCGTGGGTGCAGGCAGCGCCGATTGGGAGCAGGTTGGGGCGTTGCTGCGATTGCAGGCCGTCGGAGCTGTTGGCTATTAGAACTGTCAATTCTTGTCGACACGTGTTGATTATTCTCCTCTACTGATGGCTCTTTGGCTAGGGTCAAGGTCGCTCACTTCGGTTGGTTGGCTGTTTCGCTAGGTCCGAGGCTATTCTCCTCAGTTTGTGTCTAAAGTCGAGGGGGCAGATCTGGCCTGAGGTCGAGGTGTCTAACATTTTCTCCAATACTTGCCTTCCACTTCTGAGGTCGAGCTGTATATCAGTTCAGGTGATGGAAGTCAAGTCGCCACTTCGATTGAGACGAGAATTTTGTCATGGACAATAAATGTGCTGATCCATCCCCTCGAAGCATTGTTGTATTCGAGTCATCTCAAAATGTCATCACTGCAGCGATCCGACGGATCACTCGTGCCATACCTTGAGGCAACATGTGGCACGATCTGCCATAGTAGTTGAATCAGTGCTTTGATCAGGATCATCTTCACCTCTATTTTTAGGGTGTCCCCATCCTTTAGCCCCCACCCCTTGCTTAGGTGCTCGAGTGTTCAAGCTCTTGGGTGGTGTCCTGGTGAATTGTTTCATTCCGACTCCAGCATCTCCCGCGCTCCTCTATTTTTGGTGGGTATTCACTCCTTTTGCTGCTCGACCCTTCTCCTTGTCTTCTCCTTTGCTGCCTTGTTCTCTTCTTCATCCTTCTCTTGCATCTTGTCCTTGGTTTTGCAGTTCTCATCACCATGAAGACTGATCTCATGCTAATCCTCAAGAGGAGAAAGATGAAGAAGAGATCGATCGCGGCCACCAATGGTGAGGCCTCTTAGAAGAAAAAGTCGAGGGAGGAATCCTCCTCAGCCTGCACTGCAGAGACTAACATCGAAGTCGAGACCGAGACTTTGATTCCTAGAGTTTCCCATGAGGTGCCCATACTTTGGGGGGAGATTGCAGAACTCGGCCCAAAGGTAGAAGTCATTCAGCCATCTAGATCGCCCCATCCAGAGGGGGCCATCCTACACCCACGCCATCCATCTCCCAAGGTTCATGCCTTGGCTCGATCGGGTCTGGGCCCATCTGCTTCTGCCACGGAGGCCCCTCAGCCCCAACCCATGCTCGCGGGACCTATTCCCAGAATGGACGGTCAAGGAGTCCGACTCAGCTCTCGAGTCTTTCGAAGAGGCGAGGGAGCAAGTCATACAGCTCTGAGCCGATAGGGAGCTTATACAGCCCCTCAACCCCATTGTGTTCTTTGATGCAGCTATTGTCTTAGTCATTTGGTTAGGTTTTATAAATCTTTATTAAGTCATTTTCTTTGGCAACTAACTCTCCCTCTTCTTTTTAGCATGCCCTCAAGGTCGGTTGCTTGCACGATAGGTTCAAAATACTCTCGACAAGCATTCCGGAATACAAAATGAGGGCGAAGGCCACTGAGGAGCATGCCCATCTAGCTGAGGTGGGGAAGGAGGCTGTCGAGGAGCGAGCATGGGAAGTTGAGCAGAGGGCGAAGACAACCGAAGATCGGGTTGAGTCGGTAGAAGCCCAAGCCTCAACTGTGCAGATACAGGCCATGATCGGAGAGAGGCAACTGTCCTCAGTCATAGGGGTTTACCAGGATGCCAAGCAGAAGGTTGCGGAGCTTTCTACAAAGCTCGTTGAAGCCGACCGAAAGGCTACCGAGGCTGAGGAGTTGGCTGCCGAGGCTAGGAGGCATGCCATTCAAGTCGGGGCGAAGATCGCAGAGGTCGTGAAGAAGTATCATGCCTTGGAGGAGTCCCAAGCAGAGGCCTTGGAGAATGCGACGATGCCTTTGGGAAGGGCTTCGAAGCATACTGGGCCTGAGCTCAGCAACTCTTCTCGGGGTTGGACTTCTTCCGACTAAAGGACGACGACGACGATGTCGGAGAAGGCAGTTGTATTGTTGTTGGATATAATTATATTGTCTTTGCACATATTTATGTTGCATATACAATTATTTGTAACTATATTTGTATTAAAGGATAAGAGTGTATTGTCACTTAAGGATGGGGAATATAAAAAGTTTTGAAACTTGGGATGGGTATTAAAGTTATAGTCAATAAGAATTAAAAGTTATATCTAGTTTATGAAGAGACCGGCCATCAATTTACTATTAATTTTTGAGTAAAATAATAAAAAAATCATATATTTTATAAGAAAAAAAATAAAGATATAGAAAGGAAAAGAAAACGAAAACCAAACATCTATAAAGAGCGCAATCCAAGAACATAAATATAATAACTTCATCTAAAGTCCCACTACTAGGTAGAGGAAGGAGGTGAGCGAGGGATCCATCCACCGGTCGATCAAATTGAGCCATCAGCTAACCAAATTTGGCTACCAAGAAACTTGGAATGGGTATTACAGTCACAATCAACAAGGATTAAAAGTTATATCTAGTAAAATAATGAAAAATATTAATGAAAAAATATTGGACACTCGACCTCAGACAATACTGGCCTCACTGCGACCTTAGCATAAGCTGACCTTAGAAGATTTCGGCCCCATCTAAGGAGCTAACTGACCAAGGTGAATGGCTTCACCTCTAAACGACGAACCAATTGGTACATGCGAACAAAGACTGATAGTCCTGACTAACGGCCGTCGTGCTAGTGTCTGGTCGTTACAAAAGCTTTATATCCAGTGCGCGGCAATACCATATGCCGCCTATTCCGAGGCAATGATAGTGGCTACTGCCTGGCAGTTGGAGCGCATCATGCTGACCGAGATAACAACAAATCCGACTCTCCTATATAAAGGGGCAATCTGGGGTAGCTCAAGTATGCAATCACACGCAAGAGCAAGCAATACCACAACCACTCTCTGCTGAAATTCTCTTCCTTTCCCACTGTTGACTCTCCATTCTAACTTAGGCATCGGAGGGTCTCTTGTCGGAAACTCCCTCGTGAGCGGACTTCTTGCAGGCCATACCTGGAGGAGACTTGTGCCCGACGCCTCAACCAGCCTACCTAGCTACACAAATACCAAGTAAAGGAAGAAATCACTAGCATGAGGTCACAAGGAGCCTGCGGCACGTTGCATGCCTCGCATGAATCTCTACAAAGCCTAGGACCCTCTTTGCTAGAACACCTCACCGCACCAGTGAACAATGAGCAGTTCAACCTACTCATTTAGTAGGTGTAGGCGCTGACGGTGGCGGTTCAAGACTTGTAGCAAGCAACAACACGGCCGGAACCAGTCCGACCGAAAGCTAGTCAGCCCAGCTACCATTCTCGATCGCTGGCACACCACATGCCCTTAGTCAACCACCACACTCGGGGTCGGAACCCCGAACGATCTCGTCAGAGTCGGCACACCCAACAGAGCAGTCCTGGTTGGGATGAGAAACGACATACCCCAAGTCTCCATTTTGGCAAGGACTTTGTTGAGAACCTCTCGCCACCTCGTCACATGAAGCCCCCGCCCTAGTGGGACACCAACCTCAATAGGAGAATCAAGGAGGTGGGCCAACAGATTTAGGCCCTCAAGGAACAGGCTTTGAGGACAAACAACGATCTCAACTTCTCCTCAGAAGTCCCGGTAAGTCATGAATGAAATGATCCCATCTCGATTCAAGATGCCCCAAGTAGAGTCGTACGGAGACACCTCGGATCCATTGGATCACTTGCAAAGCTTCAAGGTCCTCATGATGTTGCACAGAACCATCGATAACGTGCTTTGCAAGGTGTTCCCTGCGATCCTTCGCAAGGAAGCTCGATTCTGGTTCTCTGAAATTCGACCCGAATCCATCCATTCTTTCGAACTACTCGCCCATTTCTTCGGGATGCACTTTATCTCCACTCGAAGACGGCATTGCAGTTCGGACATGCTGCTCGATATCAAGCAAAGGAAGAAAGAGTCTCTCAGAGACTATATTAACTACTTCAATATGGTGACGCTGGAGATCCGCGACTTAAATCAATATGTTGGGATGTCAGCAAATAAAACTGTTCTAGCTGGATTTGAGAAATTTGGTCTGCCGGCACATGCGGTGTAGGGGGTGGACTTTGGAGAGAGCAGTCGGAAGCTGATTCCCGACTGCTTGACGCGTTTGGGACTCCCTGGTTCATTATCCTTATGGTCACGTCTTAGGCCCTTCCTCTGGCGCCAAAAATGTTGTGGTTCAAATTTGGCCCGAGGGTGACCACGCCAGTGGAGTCGAGGAAGCCGCCGGTGGTTGGAAGGAGAAGACGGGAGCCACCTCCTGCGCGACAGTTGTGGACTTGCACAAAGCCTCACCAATGTTTCCGGTGAGGGCCCTCCAACGATCAAGTTAGAGTGGGATAAATTTGGTCCAATCAAAAGTTCCTTAGAAGTTATCTGACCGAGCTATTTATAGTTCCGGTGGAGAGGCCCAAGTGACAGAGACACTATCAGCCGTTATTATGAGGGGGCGTGGCTCTGAGTCGAATGGCGCGTAGCTTAGGCTGATTGGTGGCGTGTACCGATTCTTGAGAACGGTAGGATGTTGACAGTCACAGCAGGGTATGGCCGGAGTAGTCATGGTGCCGTCTTTAACTGTTTAAGGCTGGCTATGGAGACGTGGCACAGTTGTGTTGTAACATACGGCCACGTAAATGGCGTAGGTGCGCAAATGGGTGTGGTCATTGGCGAGGCCGAGCCTATTGAGAAGTCGCATCATGTGTTTGACGAGGTCGGCTTGACGGATGCTGAGATTAGCTCGACTTTCTGGATTTCGAGGTGTGCTCGGTGGAGCGCCCCAAGCTCGAGGGTTGGGGCGGGCGGGTCAGCAAATACTGGAGACACTCCGAACTTGGTCGGAGGAGTTGGCGAATATCTGAAGTCGGTGGAGCTTTTGGCAGAGTTCGAAGTCGAGCTGACTTTGAGCCGAAGTGAGGATTCAACTGGTTGACGTTGGCGTTTATTGGGCCGAAACTGGACGGCCTTTTAGCTATGGGCTGGACGATCCATTTTGCCTCTCATCACTGAGTAAAGGGAGAAATCACCAGCATAAGGTCACAAGGAACTTGCGGCACGTTGCATGCCTCGCAGCGCCATGCTTCGGCCTCGCATGGATCTCTACAAAGCCTAGGACCCTCTCTGCTGGAGCACCTCACCGCACCAGCGAACCATGAGCAGTTCAACCTGCTCATTCAGCATGTGTAGGTGCTGCCTGCGGCAGTTCAGGGCTTGCAGCAATCAATAGCATGGCCGAAACCAGTCCGACCGAAAGCTAGTCAGCCTAGTCACCATTCTCGGTCACTGGCACACCACATGCCCCTAGTCAACCACCACACTCGGGGTCGAAACCTCGAACGATCTCATCAGAGTCGGCACACCCAACAGAGCAATCCTAGTCGGGATGAGACACGACATACCCCAAGTCCCCATTTTGGCAAGGACTCTATTGAGAACCTCTTGCCTCCTCATCACATGGAGCCCCCGCCCTAGTGGGACGTGGACCTCAATAGAAGAATCGAGGAGATGGGCCAACAGATTTAGGCCCTTAGGGAACAGGCTTCGAGGACGAATGATGATCTCAACTTCTCCTCAGAAACCCTCTTCTCTCAGTAAATTATGAATGAAATGATCCCATCTCGGTTCAAGATGCCCCAAGTAGTGTCGTACGGTGATATCTCAGATCCACTGGATCACCTGCAAAGTTTCAAGGCCCTCATGATGTTGCACAGAACCGTCGATAATGTGTTTTGCAAGGCGTTCTCTATGACCCTTCGCAAGGAAGCTCGATTCTGGTACTCTCAGCTTCGGCCCGAATCCATCTACTCTTTCAAACAGCTCGCCCGTTTCTTCGGGACATACTTCATCTCCACCTGAAGATGGTATCGCAGTTCGGACGCGCTGCTCAATATCAAGCAGAGGGAAAAAGAGTCCCTCAGAGACGATATCAACTACTTTAATGCAGTGACGCTGGAGGTCCGCGACCTAAATCAATCGGTCGCGATGTCAGCAATAAAGAGCGGCTTGCAGCCGTCACACTTTCTCTTCTGTTTGGAGAAGCGCTACCCTGCCGACTTCGCCGAAATGTTAGCACAGAATGAAAAGTATGCCAAGATGGAGGAAGCCATGGCCTCCTGTCGAGAGACTGCTGGCGAAGGGCCTCGCCGAGGAGGAAAGAGGGGGGCTGAGTAACAAAGGCAGCCAAAAAGTATCTCACCTCGGCACGAAAGGAGTCCGCGAAGGTTCAGGAGCCCCCATCGAAAGTTTGAAAAGTATACCCCTCTCACTGCTTTGAGAACTCAAATTATTATGGAAATTGAGGGTCGAAACTACTTGTGCCCCCTGCAATGGATGAAGCGCCCAGCAGACAAGAGAGACTAGAATAAGTACTGTTGCTTCCACCAGAACTACGACCATGATACCGAAGAGTGCATCCAGCTCAAGGATGAAATTGAGGCACTCATCCGATGTGGGCGGCTGGAATGGTACGTGTGTGCTCGGCGAGATCGAGGAGCGCCCGCCTCAGCCTTTGATCCACGGCCCCCAAAGCCGATCAACAACTACCCGACAGCAGGCATCATCAACACCATTGCTGGCATACCTCCTGAGGCCCCAAGTATCTTAGGCAACCGAGCCCCCCACAAGGTCGAAGCTATCCCGAAGAGACAACGTACGAGAGATGACTTTCTCCAACCCCGACTTAGGGGGAGTCCAGACTCCTCATGAAGATACTGTAGTTATTTCTCTTACTATTGTAAAGTATGATGTAAAAAGAATACTCATCAATAATGAAAGCTCGGCCGACGTGTTATTCTATGATGCTTTCTAAAGAATGAGGCTGCGGCTTAGCAAAAAAAAAAAGAATGAGGTTGCCTATCAAATAGCTTCAAAAAGTCAACACTCCTCTAGTCGACTTCTTAGGAGACTCAATTTCTGTAGAAGTGATCAATCTACCAATCACCACAGGAAAAGAACTCCGAAGTAATACTTTGAGGCTGGACTTCCTCATGATTCAGATCCTCTCAGCCTATAAAAAGTCATCCATTCACTCCTACATTCCATTTGGCATGATGGAATTGGTGTTTCGATACTTGGTTTGAAGGGAAAAAAAATCTTCCTATGATGAAAGTTGCGACAAGTCTGTTCCATCCATTTGCAACGAATAAATTTGTTTGGGCTCAAATAGTTTGTTGCAAAGGAGTACCAAGCTGCTCGTTGTCTTTGGATTTCATGCCGTTAAGCATAATCGCATTAAACACACCAATATAAAAAGGCAAATGATAACCATCGCCCCGAGGCGATGGTTAAGAAATAATTGCTTCCAAAAGACAACTTGTTCTAGGAATATTAATTGTTTCCAAAAGGCAGCTTGTTCCAAGGATATTAATTGCTTCCAAAAAACAGCTTGTTCGAAGGATATTAATTGTTTTTAAAAAGCAGTTGGAAGAAAATGTAATAAAGGTGGTTGGAGATTAATTATTATCCATTAACTTGGGATTATTAGTGGGATTCAAATTATATTACACATAGTTGCCCCCAATCCTTCTTTCCTTATTAGTACAGTATTTGTTGGCTATAATGGTGTATCTCCATTTATTAATTAAAAATTACTAAAATAGCATCATGTCACCATAGGCAGAGTAGGCACAAAAGCAGTCATGGTGGTATGCACTGAACCTTGCCATTTCATTTTTATTCTCTCTTAATGGGCAGAGTAGGAAATGGAAAAAAAATGAAAGTATTTCTTTATTCTCTCTTTATAACTAGTTACTTTTATGATTATTATTTTTATTTTCTCTCTCTATTTAATATAATATTGAAAGAATATATTACATTAAATGAAAATTCTACTATATTTTTTGGAAAAAATAAAGTAAAAATAGTTAGGGACTAATTAATATTTCTTAACTATTTTCCCGGGGCGATGATTAGCGGGATCCATATGAGAAACTTAACGTCAGGAGCGTTCTTTTCCTTTAATGCATTACGATTTCTTTTTGTCAAACACTTGATTGAAACATTTCCAAAAGCATGATCCATCATTATTATACTACAAGCTGTCAATCTCGAACTCGAAGCCGGCCAGTTTTTTCACTCCTTACGTACATTTCCCCAACGGCCATGATGACAAGTTAGTTAGCAGACGCATTCAATTTCCGGGCCAAAGAAAACCCTTGTTTGCACTTTCACCTACCTTGCAAGGACTCCAGAGCAATGGCTAAATCAATCAATCTCTCTCTCTCTCTCTCTCTTCCTCTCTCTCTCTCTCTCTCTCTCTCTCTCTCTCTCTCTCTCTCCTCTCTCTCTCTCTCGCGTCGCTCTCTCCCTCCTTCTCCAATTCGTATAACTAGAACAAGTGGTCTTGTTTTCTTCCAAAGAACTTGGTGAGAGCATTGGTTTTTAAGTGCAGATGGTATCCTCCTTTTTTTTATTTTTTGATAATAAGTATAATTGAAAAAAATCACTAAAAATCAATACAATCATGCATTGCAATGGCAACCATGTTTATTGCCTTATGATTACATATAATAGCGAGCTTGAAATTATTATAACCGTTATGATAATGCTATAAATGAAACAAATATTTTAGAATTACATTCAAATAGATTAGCTAGAGGTTGTTTTTTGGGTTTTTTCGTTCCACATAATTAAATCTAAAACCTATATAGTACATAGCCAATCTAACTTAATACATGCTTGTGCAGTTTCTGATAATATATATAATTATTATTTGAAATCTTGAATTATATATTTCCGATCTTGCCGGTAGGTGACACGACCCCTCACCACCTCCTTCCTTCCCAACTTTGCCTACCCTACCGTTAGTTTTTTTTTTTAATTTCTACTGATGTTGAGATACTGTGGATATAGTCATCACCCAGCTGACGTACCTGAACTGTACATATGAGAGCCAATCAAGTGAGCCCTTCCTATAAATTATTAGAGAAATTGATGGCCGGTCCAGTGTTGGACTGGAGTATAAGAAAAAGTCCCTGTTGACTGGTGTTTTAACTCCCGGTCCTTCGCGATTTTGGATTTGTATATGGAGACGAAAGTATCCTTTATTCCTCCCTTGGGCGATTTGGCTTCCTTTGTTCCTCTTCCTCTCGACTGACTTCTCTTCCTCTTCCTCTCATTGTCTTCTTCCTCTCGACCTAGGAAGAAACCCTTCTTCGTCTTCCTCTTCCTCTCGGCCAAGTATTTTTTCTCTCGACCTAGGAAGAAACCCTTCTTCTTCTTCCTCTCGACCGAGTCTTGTTCCTGTCGACAGAGTCCTCTTCCTATCGACCGAATCTGCCCCGATAAGCATACCGAATCATAGATATGGTTCTGCTTGCCCAAAGCTACTGGATACCATAATGCTGGCTATACTCGAAGCTAAATCCTAAGCTTCTGATTAACCCTAATCTCTCTTGCTTTCCCTTTTTTGTTCCGAAGAAATTTTTGATTTTGGTTTTGAATGTTATGGAATGAATTATTGATTTTGCCCAGAAAAGATTTGTTTTTTACTTTTTGACAACCAAAATAATGGAATGAATTATATATATTTATATGGATATATATTGGAAAGCAGGAAACATGTTTTATATGGACAACAAAATCCTAAAACTGTGGGGGAGGGTTTAATTATTTGACCTCTGAAATCAGGATGCAACTCCTACATTATTTAATTAGATAAACTAATAATTATGGTAGATGATATATTGGCATAGTTTCCTGTGAATACATCATATAAGGTTGCTATTATCTTTAATTTTATTCTGCAGTGATTCTTAATTTGATGTTAATTAATTGTATCATAATGCATTCTTAAAAGATTTGTTTTATGGATAATATGTTTCATTAATATTTTTGATGCAGACATTTATATTGCATAAATTTAGAGTAGAGGCAAAGCACCTTCTGTTGGCCCAAATAATATGGTCAATGGAAGGTGCTACTTCAGCCACTATGTCCAATTTATTGTCACCCTTGTGCAGTCTATGTCTTAGGAGCAAAAGGATAGGGTGACCGCAAGTCCTTTTGGACATATGCTAGGTTTGCCATATATCAAGCAGAGTAGGCTTATCCTAGACACTTTGCTCTCTTTTTGGGATGATGTGGAGGAAGATTTTTGGTTTGGTAAAGTTTTAGTACCTTTTATAGGGAGTGAGTTTGCACTCATTCTTGGTTTGAGTGCCACGGGCGATGAGGTCGAACTATATAGGGAGGGGAGGGTTACTTCTGATCTTATCACCCATTTTTTTGATGGTGACCACAAAAAGGCTGGCAGGGATGCAATAGAAAATAGATTATAATTACCAGTTGGAAAGAGAGGACGACAAGATGTAGAAAATTTCACCAAATTATGGGTTCTATACCTCTTTGTGACTATTCTATTTCCAACCATACACTACTATGTTCCTAAGGCATTATGTTCATATATTGATAATTTAGACCGGTTAGGTTCATATAGTTGGGGCCTTGCTATTTTTGCTTTTGTTCACCAGCAGATACCTAGTATATCCGAGAGTATAAGGAGAAGGAACATCACTGAAAAGAGATCTGGTGGATATATGGATGACTGCACGGTGTGTTTTTTATAATTTGATTGTTAAGATATGTATTGTGTTAAAATTTGATGTTCATATTATTTTTGGCAGGCATGGGCTGTTGAGCATTCGAATGTCCTTTTGGGCAGCCACCGGCCACCGTTCATGTATCCACATCTGTTGCATTGGAACAACGCCAAATTTCCTCGCAAGATGGACGTGATCGTAAAAGTTATGAAAAACTTAAAAAAATTTCAGGTTTGAATATTCATTTGTAACATCATAATTATTTTGATATGATGCAAAACTTAAGTTTTCGCTTGCAACAGATGATTGAGAAGTTAGAGCCTTGGGAGGAGGAGTTGCACCTTCTCTCGCGAGGAAGACCATTATCAGAAGCTCCAAAAGAGATAACTCAGGTAGTACACATTTACAAGTTCTTGGCACAGTATTTCCATGTGGCACGCACCTTTTCTTTTGTAGCACACACTTATAACCACTTGGTACACATTTAATTCCATTTGGCATGTAGTTAAGTACATACACTACATTAGATAATTGTGTTGTTTTAGTTTCCGTCATCTAGCTAGAGTGAACGACATCCACTGGATGCGTACAGACCCGCTTAAAAGTGGTTGAGAGGTCTTTGTTCTTGATTGATAAGAGGGTGTCCAGACTTGAGAAGGTCCTCCGAGATAATGGTCTCTTGGTGGATGATGAAAATGTTCAACATGATACAGATTTTACTGAGGTAAGCAAAGTTTGATGAATTATTAACTATGTCGTCTTGTGGATTATGTTTGTTGTTATGAATTAAATACAACTCATTATTAGGTGAGTGAAGAGCATACTACAGTTGAAGCTATGGACAAAACTGTAGTGGAGAAAGATGAGATGCACAATAGTGCAGATGTGGTGGAAGTATGTAATTATTTGATTTTGATAAAATATATTTGTATAATTATACTAAAAATATTTATTACATGAAATGCATATTCTTATTAGGTTATTTGGCCCACTGATGTTGAGGGTGAGAAAGAAGCTGGACATACCACCAAATATGTTTCCTCCTTATGCATGCGTGTGAAGTTGGGAACACATGAGCGAAAGGCAACAAAGAAAGCAAAGACCATATCACACTTTTCAAATACTTATAGAAAGGCAAAAAAGAAACAAAAAGTTAGCAAAATAGGTGAAGGTATTATGTCACGAGCAATTAAAAAGGAAGATTTGCCCACTCAGTCGAGTAAATTATTGGAGCCTATTACTACCTCATAAGTGCTAAATAATGAATAAATTTATCTATTTTACATAGTACTTATTATTATTTTAATTCACATATTTTAAATGTAAACATAAAAAATGTGTTTCCCTTCATCATTGCATTTAATAAATTATTTGGTAATTCGAGTTTGATTTAATTATTTTGGGTCAAATTCAACGTATGCAGGTCGGGTCAAACCCATCATCTGACTCATAACCATGAAGCTTGATCACGCTAGAGCACACGTAGCAGCCATCCCGAATGACACATGCCAAAGTACATGGTATTTCAAAAGTAAGAAGAATCATGAACGTCTGGATGGCGGGATTACTTTGCAAACAAACATGCATCCAATCATGATCCAGCATTTCCACTTCTCCGTAATACAACCCATGCATCCCAGCACGTTTTCTTATCCAGCATCTACAGCCAACTTCATGTTATCTTACACATCAAACAAACATTCCCCTATTTTGGGATTAATTCCAGCATCTCAGCCACATCCAGCCAACGGTGATTTTCCCCAAACTTCCGGATCATATATCCCAACGTCCCATGCTCATCCCGAGTGTTCTTCCTCACATCTCGCTCAGACTAACTCCACGGACAAGCTTATCCCCTGTTCCCATACCCTCCCAGCCGAATCTAGAACTCATCCTCTCCCCATTCCGTGGATTGCATTCCCAAGCCTCCTTCCGTGCCCAGACAAGCCCAGATTATGCTCCACATCACAACCATATCCCTCCTCCGAATCAAGCTAGCTTCTTCCGCTAGATTCCATGATCATCCCGTTCGGATTAGTTCCATCTCCACGGGATAAACTCAAATCTCAGCTGCCGGATCCCATGGAATCTCCTAGCGTCCCACAGTCAGCCAACCGCGTTTGATCCCAGCCATTGTTTCGCGTCCAAGCTCTCTCCACATCCGCTCGCATTCAACCATTCCGTTTCTCCCTCTCGTTCGGAACCAAGTCCCAGATTTCACAGCATCCAAACACCTTCCTCTGTTTCGAAACAGAATCCGGATTAGCTCGTATCCCAGATTTCCTCTCACGAATCCGAACCCACCTTCATCCCGTTGTGATCCATCCTCATCCAAGCTCATCCCCTGCATCCACATCAACAGGAATCCCGGCGATTCGGCTGCCCACGTCTTCCGAAGCCCCTGCCAAGTCCTCTCTGCAGCGTGAAGTTGAGTACCTCCCACGGATTGCATCTCATCCTCCCGAGCTTCACAGATCGTTCTCCCATCCGAATCAGAGCCAGCAGCATATCTTCCGCATTCAAGGATCAAGGTTTCAGCCTTATCCCGCAGCCATTGATCCTTATCTACACTCGGAATTGGGAGGTGGGCAGTCTATTTAAAGGAGTCGAACGTGAAGACCAAGGCATCTCTTCTGAGGAGTTCCCACTGAAGTAAAAAGTGAGAGAATAGTTTGGGGTATTGTGGGAAGAAATTCCCATGGAAAAAGAAAAAAACAAGAAGAGATGAAATGCTAAGGGAGTTCCCACCGAGTCGAATGAAGGGAGAAGACAGAGAAAAAAAGGAGATAGCCATGATGGGAGTCCTCTATATCGTTGCTGCTACCCCCCGTACCATGAAAAGCTGAGCTCTTCACTAGGGCTGGATGCAGCCCTAGCAAAAGAATAAGAGTTTTGTATTTTTTTTTTATTTCTATTCTTGGGGTTGTATGAACTTATTATTTTTAATAGATATCCTCTTTTATCTCACATTTAATTTCTGTGATTTTAAATGTGAAGTTTATACAGCTGTTCTTCATGATCATTGAAGTAAAAATAAGATAGTTCATGCTTAAAGAAGATGCAATGTGCTGCCACCTTAGATTAGGATAGACATTTCATGCTAACTAAAGATGGATTATGCCTAAATTACTTTTGTGAAATTTTATTCGAATGCTTATTAGGCTTGTAGCCAATTTGCATAATAATCCAAGAATGAAATACATAACAAATAACCCTTGTTCCAATGTTAGTGGTGAATTCCTTGCCCTAGGTTCCCCCAAACTGATATCATTTTAATTGCATTTCTTATTAAATTGCTTAGTTTAATAGTCTTCACAAATTCTCTTTTTCAAATATTTTTAAGAAAACAACTGTACCCCAATCCCTGTGGATCGATACCCGTAATCACTATCCTACCAGATACGTGCTATTGCGTGGTCTTTAAAGTTGACTATCACTACCTCACTTATAGAGCTCCGCAAGTCAATTCCACTCGACAAAGAAACATCACCCTCTAGAGAGGTATACGAATTTGGTCACTTCCTTAAATATTTTGTATACATATGTAATTTGCTAAGTCCATATCATATTCTTTTTTAAGTAAATTTGTTGTATTCTCATTTCATTTCATTTAGCTTTTAGAAGAAACCGCTAAATTCATTGATGTTGAAAGAGCGGTGACGCCAAAGAGAAAACTGAAATTAGAGATCGACATCCTTTTATGAAACCCAATAATGAAGCATGAAAACAAATGAATAGATATCTGGATCGACCTTCAATTGTTTCATATTCTGCAATACTGCTGGGGTTGGTTTGAAGAATGGCATCGCAATACCACCAAATTCGGTCATAAGATAGTGATCTATGACCATAAATCTCTTTCATAGCCACCTCCTTACCATGCCAAGCTTGATAATACAGCAATTCAACACCATATTTCCGATGAATATCTTTTATAATGTCACTCGGCTTATATAATGGCATATCTTGAAGTTTATCTTTGACAATGTTCGAAATCTAACGTTTTCGAAGCCTTCGGATGCAACCGGACTTGCAACCCTCCTCCACATGTATGGTTACCGTTCATTTTTTTAATTGTAAACTTTTTACCATTTTCAAGTCGAGAAGCATGGATACACCATTCACATTCTTCATATGCATATTCCACAGTAACTTGCTCACGATCGTTCTTCATGAACACAAAATCTCTACAATTTGCGATACAAAAGTTACGAATGGTGTCACGAAGAGTTTCGATATCCTTGAACTCCTGACCATCGCCCGCTATACAGCTTTTTCAAGCATCCAAGGAATTTCTTTGACTTCCTTTCTCTTTAATTGCAGCTCTTGTTTCTTTAACAACTTGACCAAAGTTACTTGAGCTACCCTTTGAAAATTTTTTGGATCTCCAATTAATTTCAGCACAATGGGATGAGCCACTGTCCATACAATAGGATAAACATAAATTCAGCACACTTATTAATGTCCTTTCACCTTAAAATGCACAAACTAATATTTTAAATATGAAATACCTCGTATCGATTACCACATCAGCAGCTTCGATCAAGCTTGGAGAATGAGTAATAACCATCTCGATCACCGCCACATTTAAGTTGACATGTATTTGATGCATGTTATGAATATCCTTATCGCTCATGAGCATAACAAGCATTCTTGATTTGTTTGGAATATAAAACTTAACTTCTATCATTGTAGAAGATAAATGTCTCCACCTTTCCACTATTTTCTTAAAAATTTGATCAAGAATTGTGTTCTCAGAGATGAAAATAATAACAGCTTCGCTACCATAAGAACAAATAGCCATGAAAATTAGGCTACTAGTATTCTTTGAAGCCATGAAAATGGAAAAAGGAGGGATCAACTGGTGCATTTGAATCGCAATCAGCACAAATTATTTAGACACCAGATGTCAGCTCAGCAGAAAGTCTCTGTTATAACAGAGTCAGACGAAGTGTGGAGAACAATAGAGCATCCATAAACAAAGAAAAGTTAATCTCAAATGGCAACTCAGCAAAATGTCTCTGTTATAACAAAGTCAAAGAGAGAGTAGAGCAGAACAGAGCATTCATAAACACATAAAACTTGATCTTAATTTTCCACAGCCTAAGGCAAAATCGAAGAAGATGGGATATAATCAGCTTGCAATCTCAACCGCATGGCACAAGTTTAAACAGAAAAATGGGGATCGAATTGGAAACTGATGCATAATCTGCTTGGAATATCAAAGAAGAGAGGACTCAATTTTCCACTTGGAATCTCAACCGTATGGCACAAGTTTAAATAGAAAATAGGGATCGAACGAGAAACAGATGCTTGTGTTGCCTAGTAGATGCAGCCCAAGAAGGGGGGGGGGTGAATTGGGCTTTTAAAACTTTTAATTACTTTTAAACTTTTGAGTTAATTAAGCTAAGTTATATAAATGCACAGTGGAATTTAAACTTAGTAACAGATTAATTCTAATTTAATCGAGATTAAAACTATTCTGTAACAGATAAATGAGCTCAATAAAAGATTAGTCTAAGTTTGCGCAAGCATGCAATTCAATACAATGAATCTTGATGCAGATTTATCAAGTGAAACTTCGTTAAACAATTTGAATATACTTGCAACTAAAGGATGTGCGAATAAGAGTTAAGTAAGCAATTCAATTAAATATTTATCTAAGTAAATAAGTGAGAAAATCAAACAATAAAAGAAAGCATCATAAACACAATAATAAGTTAAAACCTTCAACTTATTAGAACATGCAACAGAGAATTCAACTTATGGCGTTAAGTATAGCGGAGAGATAATCTAAACGGAGGAACTAACTTAATACAATCAGGAGTACAGTTCTAGTTAAAGTTAGCTAGATGAAGATGAAGCAAGTTAGAACTAGCTAAACATTTTCAACTAGAATTGCAACTGAATGAATAGGCAAATAAGCTAAAGAAGAAACAAAATATTACAAACACACAAAAGTATAGTGGTTCGGTGCCAACTGCACCTACGTCTACTTCTCAAGCTCTCTTGAGAATTTCACTATAATCTCCCTGATTACAGTGAGGTTGTTTTTCGAGTTTACAACCCAACTCGTTGTTGTTTTGGATTCACAACGAACCCAAGTTGGTTTTCACAGACTCACCAACCAAAATCTATACCGATTGTTTTTTGGGCTCACAATCAATCTAGTTGGTTTTTTCAAAGGTTCACCAACCAAAATCTTTACAAAGTCCAATTAAGATTTGGGCCAAACCTTCTCCCAAGTTTTAGCAACTGAAACTTGTTACAAGATAAGTATTGAAAGAATTAAAGTACAAATACTATTGCTCAATAAATAAAAATATAACAGAATAAGGAGAACAATAGAAAGTTGTTGGTGGTTTAAATGCTGTGGTGGGTGCTTCACCAACTTCTAGAGCTATGGACTTGATGATAAATGCTTGCAATAAAACTTTTAAGGCTTTCACTTAGTTGCTTACTCCTATGCTCTGGTTTTTGGGACTCTTTAATGATTTCGATATTTGGGTAGTTGAGCTCTTTTCAATCTGAGGTAGGTCCCTTGTATTTATAGCCTTCAATGTGGTAGGAACTTGATTCTAGCCGTTAGAGACGAAATAGAGCCATTGGAAGTGAAAAACTAGCCGTTGGAGTCGTAAAAAACTAGCCGTTGGAGTGCCAGCAGATTTGGAAACGTCTCGGCCATTCTGTGAGTCGGCTCGTCTCAAGTTGAAGACGTCTCGAGTCTCTCTAGAGTCGACTCGAGATCGGACTCTTCAGAAGTGAATTTTTGTTAATCCTGCGGGAGATGGCTTGCATAAGTCGGGAGTCGGCTCGCGCACGGCTTCTTCAAATTTGAACTTCTGTTCTTTCGGAAGACGGCTCGCAATAGTCTGGAGTCGGCTCGCGCTCTGCCTCATTAAAACTAAGTTTCTGTTTTCATCTATGGGAGACGGCTCGCGCTCTAAAGGAGTCGACTCGAGCTCTATTTTTGAAAATTATCTTTCTATCTTGATTGAGAGAGTCGGCTCGAATGAAGTAGGAGTTGACTCGAGCTCTGCGCCGACTCTAAGATTTCAGGAGTCGACTCTAAGATTTCAGGAGTCGACTCGAGGAATGTTTTTTTGGATTTTTCTTTGAATTGCTCCTCCAACTTGAATCCTTTGAACTTGAAACTTGGGCCAATGAAGTGGAGCTTTCTTCTAACCTTTTTGAGAACTTTTGAGGCCTTCTTGTGTTCTTCCAACTTGCTATGCTCCTTACAAAACAAATTATCTTTCTTCTTGCAACACAAATATTAGTAATTATACTTCAAGATTTTGTGATCATCAAAATCAATCTTTGGGCCAACAGCTTGGAATCTCAAAGAAGAGATGACTCAATTTTCCGCCTTCAAAAGTCTTCTGTTGGCCACGCGATCAGGGAATATCGGGATGGAATTCTAACGAACATCTTCTCCCGCCTTCAAAAGCCTTCCATTGGCCACGCTCTTAGGGAATATCGGGATGGAACTCCAACAGACTCACTTTTCCGCCTTCAAAAGTCTACCATTGGCAATAGTCCGGGCATATTCGGTACATTAACTTGAATGATTAATCCTTTCAGGGACCGCGAATTATACTTTGGAGAGCCGTTGGACCGGATAATTTATTTTGGGTCAACAAGGACGGTTTGTTATAGCCAAGTCATCCGGAGGGTGGGAAATTAATTTTTCATAAATTATTTTGTTTGATAAAAGTCTCCTTCCTATAAAATATTTTACGAAATTCCCACTACTATGATGAGAACTTCCTATGAATTCCCCAACCGTAGAAGCAAACACAGGCACGCGTAGAATTTTATTACCGATGCAAAAACTAACAAATTACTTGTCTTTTTTAAGAATGATTGATCGGTTCTTTCAATTTCAAAAATAAACCACGCAATAGCACGTATCCTGTAGGATAGTGATTACGGGTGTCGGTCCACAGGGATTGAAGAATAAGTTATTTTTCTTTTAAAAATAAATCAAGAAGAAGGATTTGCTAACTTGATTTAACTAAATTAATCTATGAGTACGAATTGAAATTTATCAAAGTAGATAGATCTAGGGTTTGGAATCCACCGTGTAGCATTGCATTAGGGACTGTGTTCTTAATTTTTATCTTTTGGAGAGGCATGCAAATTGGCTACAAGCCTTTTAAAATAAAAGCATAAAGAGTGTTAGGAAGATCCATCTTCGGTGTAGCATGAAGTGTCTGCCTAAGTATGCTAATCTAGGATGCAGCACACTTCATCTTCCTAGGCATAAATCATCTTAGACTACTTTAGCAAACATGATTAGTAACTAGCATGCTCAAAGTTTAAATATCATAAAAAAATATTTCATTGAAAATAAGAATTTAAACAAGCTCCAAAATAATAAAAAAAAATAAGAACTACAATGCCCTGATACAATGCTAGGGCTTCATCCAGCCCTAGACTAGACGTTTAGCCGAGCATGGCTTCCGGACGACCTCCCATCTTCAAGTGAAAGTCTTCCCCTCTCATTCTTCCCAAAATATCACAAAATATTCTCTTTCCCCCTCCTTTCTCTTTTTTTTTTAATTTCTTTTTCTCTCCCTCTCGGCTTTCTTCTTCTTTTTCACCGAAACAGGGGGTCTCCCCTGTTTTTTTGTTGAACCGAGCCCCCCCTCACCGAACGCCTCAGCCCCCTCTATAGTCGTCCGGCGCACGCGGAGAGAGGGAAGCAGGGATCACGGCGGCTAATTTCAGGGCGTGGTGCCGGGATGCAGATTGCGGGAGAGGAGGAAGAGGCGCCGCAGGGATCTTGTTAGTGATGGCAGAGAGAGGTGCCGATTGATGAAGTGGCGGAGAATCTGGTCGCTCCGGATGCGCCACGGGCGGAAGACTGGGCGATGATGCTGGGATTTCGACGCGGTTGGGTCGCTGATCTTGGAGGAGAAGACGCCGCACGCGGTTGATGGCGGAGGACCCGGGGACGACGACGACGTTGGGGCGTTCGGCTGGGACGAGCTCCTTTGATCGCGCGGGGGAGGATTGCATCACGGGAGAGGAGGAAGAGGCGCCGCGGGATCCGGTCGGTAATGGCGGAGAGAGGTGGCCGACTGCGGGAGGAAGAAGATAAACAGTGGATTCCCAATTTTTTTATTTTTAATTTTTTATTTATTTATTATGTATTATTTATTTTTTTCTCTAACACTGTTCACATGAACAGTGTTTTCACGAACACTGTTCATAAACGAACACTGTTCATATGAACAGTGTTTTCGGCATTTTGGTTTTTTTAACACTGTTCATATGAACAGTGTTTTAACTGGACACTGTTCATATGAACAGTGAATCGTGAATATTTAGTTATTATTATTATTATAAATTTTATATGAAGGCAGATAACGAATTAGTTGGAAATTGGCTTTGGATTTGCGGTGGGTTATAATCGTTGAGTTGCTTGAACTTGTTCTCGAGCCCAATGTCTTCCAAATTTAGTTATTGCTAAACTGCTTCAGACCGGACTCGACAAGACCAAAAACAAGACCGGGACTTAATAAAAAAAAGTTAATCAAACCTTTTTCCCATACAAAAATAATTATCTAATCAGGACCAAAACCTATTTAATTATAGCCTTAGCTTGATTGCAACTCCATCAGGTTACTAAACCGGGTCAACCCAATCCCCTGTTTTCATGAAAGATCGCAACCAGGAGAGAGACGAGTTCAGAATCTGTTTTAAGAAAAGAATTATTTACTTATTACCCTATTTTAGATTTATTTCAATGTTTATTCAATTTCATGGTAAAATATGTATTTATTAGTTTAAAAACATTGATAAGTGCTATGGAAAGATAGCTAAATTATGAATTATTAAGCACTTATCAATGATATTAATCTAACACATTCATTGGGCTTTTGTGCATAGGAAGCAACATGGAAAGACAGAGATGAACAGGGCAGCTTTCTCCATCTATAAATACTAGCACACCCAAGCTCCCATCTCCACAACAACCAACCACTACCACCTTCTCCTCCTCATACTCTGCTGCTGCCATTTCCTCCAATTGCAATGGAGGCCATCCCATGGGCCATATCCTTGGCAACCATATTGGCATCCATCCTCCTCCTCAAAACTCTTTTACGCAGCCATCGACGTAGGCTAAACCTTCCCCCAGGGCCAAAGCCATGGCCCATTATTGGCAACCTCAACCTCATCGGCGCCCTCCCCCATCGCTCCATCCACGCCCTCGCCCAAAAGTACGGGCCCATCGTGCAGCTCCGCCTCGGTTCCGTCCCTGTCGTCGTCGGCTCCTCTGTCGACATGGTCAAACTCTTCTTAAAAACCCATGACCTCAACTTCGCCTCCCGCCCCAAGTTGGCCGCCGGCAAGTACACCACCTACAACTACTCCGACATCACTTGGTCCCCCTATGGCCCCTACTGGCGCCAAGCTCGCAAGATGTGCCTCATGGAGCTCTTCAGTGCCAAACGACTCGACTCCTGTGAGTACATAAGAGTCGAGGAGATGCGGTTGCTCCTCCGCAACCTCTACCAGGCCTCAGGGAGGACCATCACCCTGAAAGACTATCTCTCCACTGTTAGTCTTGATGTTATAAGCAGGATGGTGCTAGGGAGGAAGTACTTCGACGATTTGGAGTCCGCGGAGGAGTTCAGGAAGATGACAGAAGAGTGGTTCTTGCTTAATGGGGTAGTGGTGAACATTGGAGACTATATACCCTGGTTGGATTTCCTGGACTTGCAAGGGTACATCAAAAGGATGAAAGAGCTTAGCAAGAAGTTCGATATATTTCTCGAGCACGTACTCGATGAGCATAAAGAAAAGAGGCTGAGGGAGGGGGAGGGTTTTGTGGCCAAGGACATGGTAGATGTGCTCTTGCAGCAAGCCGAGGATCCAAGTTTGGAAGTCAAGATCGAGAGGCATGGCGTCAAGGCCTTCACTCAGGTAAAATTTTCCCTTCCTTTTTTTCTTTGTTTCCCTTGTTTTTGTTTAGGTCCGTATAACCGTTCGAGGAGCAGCATCTTAGAACGAGTTTGTGCCACCCTCATTTGGAGGAGGCATGACGACACACAGAGTTTGTCGGTTTTTGTGCCTCTCCTGAAATTAAAAAAATAATATTTTTGTGCCTCTCCTGAAATCATAATATTCAAAAGATTTGATTAACGAAAAAAAAACTTGATTTACGGACAGTGAATAAATAATATTTTCTAAAAGTATTTCTACTAATCAACATCTGTTCAGACTTCAGTGGCCAATTCAGACTCAGGGGTCAATGAGGAGTGGATACAGTTTATGATGATAACATTTTTTTTTTAGTAACTTAGGCGGATAACATTTAACTTCCATGCCTGTATGGATGTCTATCGAAAACTCTGGGAACCGGCGCATGGTCGCGTGGACACTCTGATGTCCACACACGCAAATCTGCTGTTATTTCTCACATGTTATTGTACTATAATCTTTAAAAAATAAAGGTGGGATCATCAAAGTATTGGCCCAGAGATATATCAGTATCTCCACACTTCTTGGTTAAAAGAATAACCAACGTATATGTCTTACAACGACCTAATCTCGATAATGCTGTCGTCATAGTAATAGTATATCATTTGGTCGCGAACAGATTTAAGGACTTGAAGATAAATTCCCCTTTATCATAAAATAAGTCCTAAGGACTTCATCATATAAGAGTTCATTTGAAGATGTTCAATAAAATAATGAATAATGCCAAATAATACTTTATTAATTTATCAATTAATTTATAAAATTCAATCATCAATATGCTGATGATTGACTTTTAGGATACAATTCCCAACATGGATAACATTTAACTTCCATGCCTGTATAGATGTCTATCAAAAACTGTGTCCACAAAAGGCTATTTAGAAATAGTTGCTTAGGACAATACAATTTGCGCATGGTCGCGTGGACACTCTGATGTCCACACACGCGAATCTGCTGTTATTACTCACATGTTGTTATATTATAATCTTTAAAAAATAAAGGTGGGATCATCAAAGTATTGACCAGAGACACGCTGGGGCCAACCTTATTTAATACATGAAAGCGGGATTTACATCGGAGTTAGGTGTCGCCGTCACTAGAACACTACTTTCCCTGTTCTCAAACAAGTGGACGAGGAGCTGAGGTCTTCCAAGGCACTTGCTCGCTTCCCTTGCTCCATTGTTTCCTTACTCTCTGGTATTATATCCTAAGTTGTTTCAGGCCGTCGTCATTGAATATCATAGCTATTTTGTGCGTGCACAAATAATTCTTTTGATATATATTACAAGAAAATTAGCATAACTCATGAGATTTATTGCCAAACACCAAATTTGGTTGATTATGAAATTGCCAAGTCAATATTTGTGGATTCAGTGAATTTCTGGTGCGAGCAAGAAGAAGGCCCGAATTAGCATTTTCCAAATTAAAAGATATTGCTTTGTTGTATGAATTTTATTAGATCTAGCTTTGTTAAGTCTTATAGAATCCACAGTTAAATATATATATATATATATATAAGTAAATTCTCTTGGGTTAATTTCTACTGGAATTGAGTTGAATATAGAATAATCTCCATTCAGGAAAGAGAGAGGAAGAGAGAGGAAGAAGAAGATAGATTGATCAATATTTTTTTTTTCTCTCAATGTCTAATAGTTTCTCTTTCTCCACTTGGTCCAGGACCTGCTCGTCGGTGGAACAGAAAGCTCTGCTGTGACCGTAGAATGGGCTATTTCCGAGCTCTTGAAACATCCCGAACTCCTCGAGAAGGCCACCGAGGAGCTAGACCGGGTGATCGGGAGAGACAGGTGGGTGGAGGAGAAAGACATGCTCAAACTCCCCTACATCGAGGCCATCATGAAGGAGACCATGAGAATGCACCCTGTTGCACCCCTACTTACCCAACGGCTGGCCCGCGAGGACTGCACCGTCGCCGGCTACGACATCCCTGCCGGGACTCGCGTGCTGGTTAACATGTGGACCATCCAGCGAGACCCGGCGATATGGGACGGACCGGATGAGTTCCGCCCGGAGCGGTTCATAGGAAGCAGCGTCGACATCAAGGGGCAGGACTTCAAGCTTCTGCCGTTCGGCTCCGGGCGGCGGATGTGCCCCGGGTATGCCCTCGGTCTCAAGGTGATCCAGGTGAGCCTCGCCAATCTGCTGCATGGCTTTGCATGGAAGCTGCCGGACGGGGTGAAGGTGGAGGAGCTGAGCATGGAGGAGATCTTTGGGCTGTCAACACCTAGGAAGGTGCCGCTCGAGGCGGTCATTCAGCCAAAGCTCCCTGCACATCTCTATGTGGTGTGATCTGATATCCTTCATAAAAGAGTCTAGATAATTATAGTAGAAGTGTGTGTGTTTGCTCGTATTAGGTTCATGTTAAAAGAGCGAATGATGGGCGCTTGCTTGATGGTCATGATGTCGAAACTGAGTTACATGAATAAAGAGCTTGTTTAAAAGGGGCCTAGCAACAAAGAGAGTACAAGATCGATCAGCACTTGATTAAACAAATATCGAGACTTCAAATTTACACCAACTCTTTAACTTTTGATCTTCTTAGTCAGATCATAAGCCTTGAGCTAGAATGTCCAAATGTTCAGAAGATCTGCACTTTCGAAAGTGGAAACCTCATACTGATTTTTTCTTTTTTTATTTTTTTTCTGCAAATATTTTAATACCTGCTATTTATTTTATGTACGTTGTATCTTTGTTAGATTTGTCTCATACTGGAGCGCCCAGCTAGCTATTGGGCTCATACTGGAGCGCCCAGCTAGCTATTGGGACCTGTTGAATCGCCTATGCGCCTTTCTAGCGAAGAAGCGTAGTTTACTAACAGTAAGTTGGAATCGTAATTAGGACCAATAAAAACTTTAGGGTATTTTTTTTATTTTCTTCCTATAGCATAAAATACCTTCCCAAAGCCAACTTTGCCATTAAAATTCTCAACATTTTACAGAATAAATAATTGTTTTCCTACTATGATAACCATTCCCTCCCCCCTTTTTGGTTTGGCAATTTGGTTTATGTGGTGCAAATCTAAGTTGAGATCCACTCAATCTCTTGTTTGTTATGCCAAATTCTCGAGCTGCGCACATAGGTCTTCCAAGAACACATAGCAAAATGAACCTTTTGCTGACTGTTCTAGTAGCAAAATGATCTTATAGCACGTCGATCATTTTTGTAGGCATTTGGAGGTGATTGAAACCATGATCTTCCTTCCGAGTTGCTCAAAACCTAACTACAGAGTAGTCCAACATGGCACATCTTGCAACCCAAGGATCATCTTACTTGTTCTCTTGGTTGCGACTAATGGGTTTTTATAGATGACCTGCACATACATTGCATGCAGAGTCGAATTCATACAAAGATTAATTAGCTCTCCATGCCACTCTAGAATCGAGGTCCAAAAACTTCATTACTAGAAGAAACCTTGGCCTGAAAGATCCAAAGGATGTCAAGTAGGGTGCTTGTTGTTTCTCAAAATCTACAAATATTTCTAAACTGAAATATAATAATTTTAGAATATAAATTTTGTTTATAAATCTATTTATTTATTTATCTTTTGAGTAAATACATGCTATGGATCCTTGGGCGACTTTTGTTGTTGAAATCCAAGTAAATGATGATGAGGGACATTTGTTGAATGTCCAATATATATTAAATGTTAGATATATATTTTGAATATTCAATATATTTTGGTTTAGACTATCGCTCAGCCTTTTATACAAGACTAAGCACTAATTTTTCATGCAATTCTTAATTGTTTATCATCTTACAATAAATAAATTTATTTATTTATCGCAAAATCAATATAATTAAGTGAATATTTTATGCAAAACCCATTTTCAAATATATGCTACTAATAAAAATGAATAATAACAAAGAGACCAAATCTGTACTGCTTGCTTATTAAGATATATCAGTGTCTACGGAGAGAGAGAGATATACGGAGAGTAGGGCCAAAGAGCATTATCTCCTGTTTTCAGGAGGGATCAATTCCATCTTGACTCAGGCACCGATTTCGCAAGTACTTGACTGCACCCAGTAACCTTCCATCCCAGAATTAGAAATTCTGCTAGTCCGGTACCAAAGTACAGTGAGTTGCTTGCTAATCACTGTGGTGATATCAGGTTTGAGGGATATTTATACCCATATCCGTTCGGAACATCTCTCGACAGTAGAGTGTTCCGAAATTGGTCACGTTCAGTGAAATGTACTCCTACACATCACCTATATGACATATCAGTATGTCCATACTCCTTGATTAAGAGGATAACCAACGTATATATCTCACAACGACCTAATCTCGATAATGCTGTCGTCCTAGTAATAGTATATCATTTGGTCGCGTATAGATTTAAGGACTTGAAGATAAATCCCTCTTTATCATAGAATAAGTCTTAAGTACTTCATCATATAAGAGTTCATTTGAAGATGTTTAATAAAATGATGAATAATGCCAAATAATACTTTATTAATTTGTCAATTCATTTACAAAATTCAATCATCAATATGCTGATGATTGACTTTTAGGATACAATTTCCAACATGGATAACATTTAACTTCCATGCCTGTATAGATGTCTATTGAAAACTGTGTCCACAAACGGCTATTTAGAAATAGTTGCTTGGGACAATACGATTTGCGCATGGTCGCGTGGACACTCTGATGTCCACACACGCGAATCTGCTGTTATTACTCACATGTTATTATATTATAATCTTTAAAAAATAAAGGTGGGATCATCAAAGTATTGACCCAGAGACACGCTGGGGCCAACCTTATTTAATACATGAAAGCGAGATTTACATCGGAGTTAGGTGTCGCCGTCACTAGAACACTACTTTCCCTGTTCTTGAACAAGTGGACGAGGAGCTGCGGTCCTCCAAGGCACTCGCTGCCCTTGCTCCATTGTTTCCTTACTCTCTGGTATTATATCCTAAGTTGTTTCATTTCGTCGTCATTGAATATCATAGCTATTTTAGTGCGTGCACAAATAATTATTTTGATATATATATTACAAGAAAATTAGCATAACTTATTGAACCATGAGTTGTCAAACTCCAACTGTTACTCGGAAGAGTCTTCCTCAGCTTCAAGAACAGAGCAACCACCTAATAATTGATCTAACCTTTTATAGTTAGACTATTAGCTTTCTGTTAATTAGTTATTCCGTTGATGTATCATTATAAATAGATCATATCATGTAAGGAGAAAGATTCATTTCGATTCATTCTGAAATAAAGAAGTGCTTCTTTTCTCCTCATCTCCCCTGTTTTTCGGGCAGATTTTCTTGAAGTTCTTTTACATGGTATGAGAGCAAGTGAAAGTGTCTTCCCATGGCTACTTCCATTCACAGCAGTGCCAACTCGGTGCCGTCACCAGTTCTAAGCATGGTTTAAGACCCAGCAAGCCCATACTTCCTACATCATGGCGACAGCACAGGTCTGCAGCTCATCTCCCTAACCTTGGATGAAGAAAATTATTCCACTTGGAGCATGTCAATGATCATGGCCCTGAGTGTCAAGAACAAGGAAGGGTTCGTAGATGGAAGCATACTCCAGCCTCCAACAAATGATCCACACCATGCTGTATGGAGGAGATGCAACATGGTGGTTTCCGCATGGATACTGAATTCAATTCCAAAGGAGATGAGCACCAGCATGATTTACATGGAAACAGCTAGAGAAATTTGGCTTGATCTGAAAGAAAGATTCAGCCAAAGCAATGGTCCAAGAATTTACCAATTGCAAAAGACAATCTCTTCTCTTTCTCAGAATCATGGGAGTGTGATATCCTATTTCACCCGCTTGAAGGAACTCTGGGAAGAGTTAACAAATTTCAGACCTCGGCAGCAACAAGAACACCAATCTGAAGAACAAGTCATTCAATTCCTGATGGGGTTGGATGACTCCTACTCAAATGTACATGGGCAAATCCTGTTGATGGACCCTTTACCACCAGTGAACAAGGTATTTGCACTTGTACTACAAGAAGAAAGACAACGTGAGATCACTACCATAGTTCAAAGCCCTGAAGTTGCTGCGTTTGCCAGTAAGACCTGTGACAGGTCTGTCCGCAATGACCATTCCTCTTTCAATCAAAGAGGAACTATGCAGGGCTTTCTCATTTTCTATGACATCTCTCATTTTCTGAATTATACAAGGCTTTCTCCATCTCATCATGCTTTCACTTCATCCATCTCATCATCAGTTGATCCAAAGAACTATGCAGTTGCTTCTCTGCATCCTGAATGGTGTGATGCAATGGAAACTGAATTAAAGGCATTGAATGACAATCATACTTGGATCATAACTTCATTACCTGAAGGAAAGAAACCAGTGGATTGCAAATGGGTCTATAAAACAAAGTTCAGAGCAGATGGGACTAAGGAAAGGAAGAAAGCTAGGTAGTTGCAAAAGGGTATACTCAACAAGCCGGTCTAGATTATTATGATACCTTCTCCCCGGTTGCTAAGATGGTTACAGTCAAAACACTGTTAGCAATCGCAGCAATTAAGAATTGGCATCTGCACCAGCTTGACGTTAACAATGCATTTCTGCATGGGGATTTGAATGAAGAAGTATATATGAAACTCCCTCCTGGATATGAGCCTAAGGGGGAGAAAGGTAAGAGGATGGTTTGCCGTCTAAACAAATCCATCTACGGTTTGAAGCAAGCTTCATGACAATGGTTTGCCAAACTATCTACATTCATCATGTCACATGGTTTTAATCAATCCAAGGCCGATTACTCTTTGTTTGTAAGAAAGAATGGGTGTTCCTACATAGAGTTGGGCAACAGGCCGTGCCGGGCCGGCCCGGCCCAGGCCCCCCGGGCCAAAACTCTAAACGGGCCGTGCCTGGCACGGCCCGCTTATGAAGCGGGCCGTGCCTGGCACGGCCCGTGAGGCACGGAAGGCAAGCCCGGCCCGGCCCCCGGCCCCTCTATTGGTGGGCCGGGCCGGGCACGGCACGGCACGGGCCGTGCCAGGCACGGCCCGTAACGGGCGGTAACGGGCCGTGCCAGGCACGGCCCGCAACGGCTCCAGACGGGCCGTGCCTGGCACGGCCCGTAACGGCTCCAGACGGGCCGTGCCTGGCACGGCCCGTCTGGAGAGGGGGGAAGAAAATAGCCGTTTCCAACGGCTATTTTCGGGAAAAAGACGGTTTTGCCCCTCCCAACAGTCCTATAACGGCTGAATTGAGGGGTATTTTGGGAAATTTTTTTTTTGGGCTTCTATAAATAGCCCATTCCTCCCTCATTCTCACCACACCAAACCTCTCATTCTCTCCTTCTCTACTGCTATTATTTCTCTCTTCTAAAGTGCTCTTCTAGCAATTTAATTTTTAGTTTGTTCAAGTGCTACACAAGAGGAGATTCCTGTTGAGAAGAGAAGGTCGCTTCTGTTGAGAGCACAAGAGGAAGCTCGGAATCTCGGCGCTGCCTCTGCCCTCCGACCCTCTACTCAATTCCTCCTTGCGGTTAGTTTTTATTTTTTGAATTAATCATAGATATGTCATCTTTTGAGGAAAGTCAGTTTGGCATTCCTGTTTCTGAGGGGGAAGAAACTAATCCCCAACCCCCTGTTCCTAGTTCCTCTAGAACTGGTGAACCGAGTGAAGGTCAAACCTCTTCTCGTAAGAGGACTAGTACTGTATGGAATGAATTTGATAGAGTTATGGTTGAGGGAGTCTGGAAAGCTAAATGTAAAAAATGTGCCAAACTTTATAGTTGTAGTAGTAGTGGGGGAACAGGGCATTTAAAAAGACATCAAGAGAGTCATAGGATGCATGATTCTCATGCTCAAACTCAAAGTAGCCTTAATATACAAGGGGGATTACTTGTAGGTAATTTTGCATATAATCATGAAAATCAAAGAAAAGCACTTGTAAAATGGATAGTCAAGGATGAATTACCTTTTAGTTTATGTGAATCTTTTAATTTTGAAGAATATGTCATATCTTAAATCTTTCTGTTCAAGCTGGCATGGGCATGATTCAAGATGTGATTTCAAAAATTAGAAATGCAGTTTCTTTTATTCATGCTTCTAGATCAAGACTTCAAGAATTTAAGGAATTATGCATAAATCATGGTAAACGTTTTAAAAAATTTAAACTTGATGTAATTACTCGTTGGAACTCCACATATAGCATGATACATGATGCATACCCATATAAAAATTTATTAAGTGCATATATTAATGATCGTGGATTAGGATTTACATTGACTGAAACTGATTGGAATAAAGGAAAAATTTTGGAAGATTTTTTGCTTAGTTTTTATAATGCTACCAATGTTCTTTCTGGTATTTGTTACCCTACTTCATGTTCATTTTTACAACAAGCATATATAATTAGTCAAAAATTTGCAGAACATAGATATGATGATGTTTTAATGCCTATTATTCACCTAATGGAATCTAAATGGAATGAGTATTGGGACAGGATATGTCCTATGCATAACTTAGCTGCTGTATTTGATCCTAGAGTTAAATTAAATGGCGTGCTAATTTTACTTGATGCATACGCTGAAAATATGAATCAAGATGCTGAATCTGCTAAAGATGAGGTAAGACAACTTCTTTATGATATTTATGCTATATATGATGAAAAAATTCGTGGATCTAGAACACAAATACAAACCTCTATTCCTCCTTCTAGTAGTTCTCGTTCGTCATCTATTTTTTCATTCATTGCACAGAGAAGACACACACATGCTTCAAGTTCCTCTTCATCTTCTTCATCTTTAAGTAGTGAACTAGAATTTTATTTACGAAATGATCTTCAGTCTGCATATGATGAAAATCAAATAGAGAATCTAGATGTATTATCTTGGTGGAAGAGTGTTAGAAATCAATATCCTGTTATGTCTGCAATTGCACGCGATATTTTAGCTGTGCCGATGTCCACGGTAGCATCGGAATCCGCTTTTAGTGCAGGTCGGCGTGTTCTTGACGAAAAGAGAAGTAGGATGACGGGCGAAACGGTGGAGATGCTTCTCTGCTTCAAGGATTGGCTGGATGCTGAGGCAAGACTTCAAGATAAAGGTGGACATAATACAACATCCTCTGATGATGATGATACAAACACTACTGAAGACTGAAGACTGAAGACTGAAGACTGAAGAGTGAATACTGATTCACTGAATCACTGATGATTAGTAAGATTTCTTAATTTTTTATAATTGTACATTTTTATTGTATTCTGGAGGTCAGACCAAGGTCCAAACCTCGGCCCTTTCTTAGTTTCTTATTGTATTCTAGAATCTAGAGGTCAGACCAAGGTCCAAACCTCCCTTCATGTACCATTTTGATTGAAATTAATAAACTGGTAGGGGTCTATGCCAAACCCCCCACCATTAAGGTGGCTTTATATTCATAAATCAAGATTTCTTAGTGTTCATAATTTATTAATGTATTAAAAAAAATTTATCGGGCCGAGCCGGGCCCAGGCCCGGACCGTGCCAGGCCCGCGTGCCAGCCCGGCCCAGGCCCTTATGGGCCGTGCCGTGCTGGCACGCGGGCCGTGCCGTGCTTGGCCCGCGTGCCTAGACCGGGCCGTGCCGGCCCAGGCCCGAAGGCCCAGGATTCGCTAGCCCAGCACGGCCCTATCAAAGGGGCCGTGCCAGGCACGGCCCGTCACTGTAGCTGGCGGGCCGTGCCAGGCACGGCCCGCTTCGTGCCGTGCCGTGCCGGGCCGTGGGCGGCCCGGCCCAGTGCCCATCTCTATTCCTACACAGTGATCCTTGTCTATGTTGATGACATAATACTTGCAGGGAATGATCTCTCATATATAAATGATCTCAAGAAAATTCTTGATGCCCGATTCAAACTCAAGGATCTAGGAACTCTAAAATTCTTTTTCAGCCTTGAGATAGCCAGGACCTCTAAAGGAATCTCAATATGTCAACGGAAGTATACTTTGGAGATCCTAGAAGATACTGATTACCTTGGCTCAAAACCAGTGCGATGCCTCATAATACAAAATTTGAAACTGAGTCGATTTGAAGGGAATTTAATTGAGGATCCTACAATCTATAGACGGCTGATAGGCAGGTTATTGTATCTCACTATAACGAGGCCTAATTTAAGCTATTCCATGCAAGTTCTCAGTCAGTTCATGGATTCACCTCGGCAACCCCACATGGACGCTGCATATCGAGTATTAAGATACTTAAAGGCCACACCTGGGCAAGGTTTGTTTTTCCCTCTGCTTCTGAGCTCCATTTAAAGGCGTTTTGTGATGCAGATTGGGTTGCCTGCCAACATACACGA